>NC_041346.1:11329128-11434128 GCF_004354835.1 Perca flavescens | reverse complement strand
ACAGGCACATCATTAGGAGCAATTTGTACATGTCGGCAGAGCAGTCGATGTCCGACTGGAGTGCTGCTACTTGATAATCACACATCAGGAGGAGGAAGGTGGGGGGCCGGGTGAGGGGGGTTATGGGTATGGAGGACGGCTTTCAGGCACAAGAAGACAGAGATAGAGATGAGAAACTGTTTGAAATGGATGGAGCATATTACATTTTGCTTCAAATTTGAATTCCTAATGACTCCTAGCCAAAGGGATATTTTGTTGATGTGATTATCAGAAGGATATTAGGTTGAGCACTTCATGTCTTCCAGTTTACAACAAAACAACAGCAGATTTATAGGCACATTCACTGCCACGCTGTCCCCGTGGAAGATTTATTAATGCCACGCTGAAGTCATTTTCTGCACTTTAATCAAGTTGAAACAAGAGCTGCGTTGCGCGTAAGAAGTGAACGCCTCACTCTTACATACGACATAAGAAGTGAACGCCTCACTCTTACATACGACATGGATGTAAAAATGAGTGGTGCTTTTAACGGATAGCAATCAGAGCAACATGACATAATGCCTGGGGTGGGTAAATCTGTCCATTAACTTCTGGGATGATGCCTGGATAAAAGCTGTACGATTTAAAAAAGGAAACAGACAGAGATAATAATTCAGAAATATAATTTTAACGACAAACGCGGTTTGTCTGCATGATAAATATGACAGGAGGAGATTTCCCTGAGAGGTATACAAGCTGTCTGTATTTGTGCTGTACCACCAAAGCTCATACAAAATAGCATAAGGGACTGATAAATCAGCTCCTGCGTAATTTTAACTGACTGTATCCAGGCCTCATCCTAATGAAAGTATCTTCAAACCCAGTGGGATAGTACTGTTGATTATCAGGAAATACGTTTTTTGTTAGCAAGCGCAAAGGGAATTGATGGAATAAGCATGCAAGGTAAAAGCCAGTATTTTCATGCATGTCAATATGGGCCTTGGGGCCACTTCTTGCCTGTGGAAAAAAAAAAAAAAAAAAAAAAGTAGCTGCAGGCAAAGGAGATGTAGCTAATGAGGTTCAAACAAACCACTGACTTAACTATGAAAAAGAACTCTTAGCACCAAACAGAAACACACAGGTGTGGTAAGAATGTACGCCCCATTGGAAGTAGATCAATTCTTCAGTAAGAGAAAGTAATGACCGTACAATGAAAGATCCAATAGTTTTAAACTTCAACAAAGTACCCCCCTTCAAGACAGTTAACACTTGTCACTGGAGAGTGGCCAGACTCTCTGTACAAATGAAATGTACGAGAGTCTGGTAGGACCAGGCATAACAAGACAGCATACTCACCCAGGTTGTACCAGACGTCCATTTCTCCGCTCAGCGTTCGAACTTCAATTATACTCTGGCCCAGGAAATCATCAGATTCCCTCTTCAGACGCTGCTTTACCCTCGACTTGATGTCATCATCCTCATCCCACACGCGCACTTTAATTCGGTCTGAGGAATTGTGGCACTCGCTAGCAAAAAAACAGCAGGAAACAACCTATAAACTAAAGAATAGTATAATACAGGCTGCAAACGCATAGAAAATAACAGAGCTGATACAGTGTTTTTAAATAAAAAGCTTAAACTTTTTTTTGAAAAGAGGTAAAACTCAAAACTTTGCCTGATGAATCCTGCTCAGCCCGAGGCTAGCTTATGCTCTGCTATTATATACACAGGCACTCGCACTATTAGACAGAACCTTGCACAAGAAACGTTTAGCATTCATACACACATTTTATAACCAAGTAATTTTGGAGACTTACAAGTGGAACTTCTCCTCCCAGACAGGATTGAGGTTGCCATAAATGGTCTTGGTTCTCTTCTTGGTCTTGCCCACCTGGACAGTGACATATGGATCGCTGGATCCTGTCTTGTCCTTTGCCTGAAGTCCTTGGGCACAAACGACTAATGCGATGATGGAGAGACAAAGACACGAGGAACAACCATGACCATTAACAAGAATCCCATGTTGCTGAGAATGATGCTAAAAAAGTTGAACTTTAAAGTCAGGGTTGAAGTCAATTTTTCTGTCGATTTTGATCAGTGGGATCACCTGTGATGGTGATCTTGGCCGACCACTTTGAGGTGCCGTCGAGCACACTCTGCTTGATGGTCTTCATCTGCTGCGCGTGGACGGCTTTGCTGATGATAAACACTTCCCTGATAAGTTCAAAGATTTCTGGTTTGTTCCTTTCCCTGATCTTCATTCTGTCCTTCATGGCCATGATAATGTTCTGGGTCCGGTCTTCGGCTCCATGCTTAGAGCTCTTCTCTGCAGCACCTATACATTTAACAAAAAATGTATACAGATTAATATCTTTAAAAAAAACAAAAAAAAAAAACATTACTACCGTTAGTAGTGCATGTGACGTTTCATTGTTTTCTGGGCAGTACTCACGCTGTAGACAGTCAGCATTCAGCAGCTCTTGGCACTTCTCATGGCACTTGACCCCACACTCGGAGCAACGCATGCCTTGGCGGGCTATTCCCCACAGCAGCCCCTCACACTCATAGCAGTATGTGGGTGTAGTGGCAGTCCACACCTCAAAGTTATGTGGCGTGGTGCAGGATATGGGGTAGATGAGAGCCTGCAGTGTCTTTTTGTACACATGGTTTTTCTACAGAAGGGAGATATGTATATACATGAAATATATTTAATTCCTGCTGATTTAATTATAGTGAGAGAATCGGCAGATGAGAATAAAAACTAGGTAAAATACAATACTTATAGCAGCACAAGCACGTGAAATGCATCCGAGCCTGATGAGATGGCGGAGACACTAGGATACTATAAGAGCTCTGCATTTTCTAACCATAATATATTTGTGTGGAACTTATGATTCTATAATAAAAGCATATGATGCTTAAGGTGTTACTCACCAGCTCCTCATCTTTGACTGAGGACCGGGCAGCCATGGCAGATGCAATCCCCGCCTTCCTGGCTTGGACAAGAGACTGAACAACAGGCGCCGAGGGAGATTTTAGTTAGCATTTATCGAACGCACATACAACCCACAACCAAAGCACACCTCAAAAATATTACTACTACAACGAAGGTCAGTAGGGTTAAAAAGGTGGCTGGGGTAGTTGCAAGGGTGGTAAGAAGGAATATTCTATTTTTTCTCCCACTGATGAATTCTTACCAGATGATCAGAAAACCCATGTGAGTATTATTAGTTTTAAGTAACTAGTGAAGAGGAGATTACTGAAAAAGGAAAAGGTTATACTAGCATCAACCCTATAAAACAACACCAAAACCATCAGCCACACATTTCCATAGGAGTGTTAGTAGTGTATTCCACCCTTGTCCCTTTATTATTTGTGGCTCAGCAGGTGAAGACAAATACAAACCAAAAGGTGGAGGAATGATTGTTTTTATATTGTAATGATAATATCAAGCAGGAAGAAAAGCTGCCCATGACCAAGAGGATGCATGCAAAAGTTTTCATTTGTATTTAGCAAGAGGTTTGCGATCCAAGAGATCAGCATCCTATTGAGGCAACTACTGTTTTATTTGCCCTACTTGATATTTTGCACTTTAGTAGAAAGGGGAGTGGCAACTGGGTTCTATTGACTTACCATAGCCTGACCAAGGAGAGTGAAAGCGTTCAAGAGAGTTGTGGGGAATTGTTTTGGGTTTAAGAGAGGAGGGAGAGAGAAATTAGCAGGCTGATTTCATATTTGATTTCATATTTGTTTGTCTCCATTTGTTGGTAACAATCTCATCCCAAATCCAGCTCTAAAGTAAAATAACTGACTTCTGTGGTGGTCTCACAAATTGAAAAAAAAAAAAAGAGCACTCACAAAGAAAGAACAAAACAAACAGGATGACATATGACATACAGTATATATAGCGATTGACAAGTAAGTACTGACCACATCGCTGACCAAGGGGATAGGTTTCTTTTTACGCAGGTCTGGCATGCTGTCAATTCCATACAGACCAGATCCGCCACTATGCACCAACACAAATAGAAGAAAAGTGAATAAAAAGTAATACATACAATAACACAGCAGCACACAGCATAGCATTTTTACAGTAATCATAACGGTTAAAAATAATAAAATGCTAATTTATTGCTACTTATTAATTAAAATCTCCAAAACATGACACTTTTAGCAAACTAAATGTAGGTGTTAACTATATATGACTTACCCTGGTTGGACCCAGGCTTGTCTAACATGGGGATCTTCATCTCGAACCTACAAGATTTCAAATGTGAGAATTTAGGCAGACAATATGCAAAGGTTCCCACATGGCAGTATATCATGAGAAGAGAAAAGTTGGAATAATGGAAAGTTACATTTGGTTGAGTTTCACCTCTCTGATGTTACAGAACGTGCAAAGTCAAATAAAAAATAAGTGACAGTGTTTTTAAAACACAGGATCAAATACATGTCGCTGTACTCTTTAATTGTAAACGATGTTATCTGAAATGCAATGGTGGACAAACATTATGTCGATACAAAACCACAGAGTAAGTTCTATTTCTCAAGTCAAGATGCAAGTAAAATCTGTTTGGCCAGAGACTGCGTTAAGAGACACCCCAGATAATTTATAAGAAGTAGATTTAGTTTAAAGGATTTCACAAAACCACCAAAATTATGACTTGCTACACATGTATACACATTCTTTTACTATTTCCTCAAAGGGAAAGCCTTTCATCTGTGTCTGTATATCTGTCTTTCAGATGGCCCAAGTTGAAACACAGTACAAGTTTCAGATGGCGTTTGAAAAACTTTTGGGGAAAATTTAAATCAGCTGAAATAGCCTAACACTAGCACTGGGGAATCAGACTCTAAAGCTACAGCATGAATGAAACCAATGATTAACTATTTATTATACAGAATAACTGAAGAGATGGGACAAATGCTTTTCCAGAATAGCAGGATGAAGTTTTCAATTATTATTACATGTTAACCCTATGCTAACATGTATTATTTGAATATAGTGCATTATGCTTTGAAGTACACACAAGCATTCCCTTTGACAAAGACGAATAATGGCAAAAGAAATAAACAAAATTACACCACAACAATCAAAATCAACAGAAAAAAAAACTGTAGCTGAAATATGGAGCCGATGTTATGAGTAACCTGATTATCTTCTCTCCCACACTCTGCAAAGAAAAAAAAAAATCATAGGATTAGAAAGTGTTAGTGTTTCTAACTGATACATGTATAATGTTACCGTAAAACTTCAAATAATAGCCGAGTCCCAAATAGACGCCTGTCTCTTTTAAACGCCTGGTGTGACAACAGATTTGGGTAAATAAAGGCCGGTCTCAAATAGAGGCCTGGTCTGTTTTTTTTTTGTTTGTTTTTTTCGTGTCGGGTTGTATTTGATCTTTTAAAACCCGTCAGATCGTTTGTTCTATGTTTTGATTTGATTTCACGTGACAGACGCAACCGTTCATAAACAACTCATCACTATGGCAACATAACAAACAGGTTAACAAACTTTCTTTTAGTCTTCAGTTTTTCTTAATTCTCTCAATACCACCATGGAGACAAAAAGAAAAAAGTATGATTTGACATTTAAGCTGACAGTTGTCAAATTTGCCGAACAAAATTTGGGAGAAGCAGCGGCAAGACATTTCTCGATTGATCCTAAGAGAGTGCGAGAATGGCGTAAACATAAAAGCAGAACTGCAACGTCTGTCCGAGGAATACGACAAAAGGGCCAGACTGCGAGGTGGAGGGAGGAAGAAGGTCAGTGAAGAGTTGGAGGTGAGCGTGTGAGTGGATCCACAGCTTTTTTTTTTTTATTATAAATATTAATTAAATACGAATAATACGAATTAGAAAAAATTAATATAATGTGGTAACCTCCTATTGTCAATTAAAGGCCTGTCTCTTATAGACGCCTGTCTCAAATACAAGCCGGTGCATTTTGGCGATTTGGGTAAATAGAAGCGCGGGCTATTATTTGAAGTTTTACGGTATATACATTTAATATAAATGTTATATACGTAAATTTAATCAGATCATTACATGCTTTAAGATATATTTTTGGCTGCTGTTGCTGAGCTTGCCAGTCTTTAAAGTCAAAAGAAAGTATTCTTAAATGGGATAATATACCTGGGATAAACTCGTCTTGAGATTGGGATCCCTGAGATCCTTGAGAGCCATGAGATCCTTGAGAGCCATGAGACCCTTGAGAGCCATGGGACCCCTGAGATGATTTGGATAGTCTATGACGGGTTTGCCTCTTTTCCCTCAGAATGCGCTGGAAATTAGCTATACGCTCTTTGTGACTGGCATCGGTAGACTTTCCTTGATTTACCTCATCAAGAATGTAGTTTTCCCTAATTGGACCTAACCGCACCTCATCTGTACAGAGCACTGGGCCCAGTGGACTCACGGCCTGCCTTGGACAATGGTCTGGTGTTAGGTCAAGATTGGACAGTTCCCCATCTGTTGGACATTCTCCTTTGTCCTGTGAAATCTCTAAAGAGTGGTACTCGGTTGGGGTGCAGGGAGACTGGCTTGCTTCATGTGGGGATGCTTGAAGGGAGCTTGACATGTTCTCATGGGTCTCACCACAATCCAAGTAGACTGAAGCCTCACTCTCCTCCTTTGGAGTGCCAAAATGAGTGTGATTCTCTGTGAGGCTAACCTCTCCTTCTGTATACTCTGTTCTGGCCTGCTCCTCCTTGGGTTCACTGGCATGTCTGACAGGAGATGGACATGCCTCAGACTCACTATCATCTTTAACATCTTCAGGGCTGGATCCTTCCAACTTTTTCAAAGCCCCTTTCAAAGCTGACCTGAAAGTGAGTACAGCCTTGCTAAAAGTTGTCATGTCAAGAACTACATTTGGGGTCACAGCTGCACTATCCAAACCTATTTCAGAAGACTCTTGTGACAAAGATTCTCCCGTTTCATCCCTGGAGATACTATGATCTGTCCACTCCCTGTCCAAACTGTCAGCAGAGCCCAGATCAAGAGTGTCACCAGAAGATGGACAGTCATTGCATAGTGCATGTGGCTCCAAGTAACCATCATCACAGTCAGTCAAAAGCACAGTGGAGCAACTCAGACTCCTGGAGGGCTCACTACCCAGTTCATTTGCACAAGCATCCACGGTGTGGTAACCAGAACTACGTGAGTATGGGCAGTTTGTATAACAGTCACACTCCATGTGTTCTCCCTCGTTTTGTAGTCTGGGGGGCATCCAGTCCACTATACTGGAAGAACTAGAGGGAGAGTTGTATTGGTGTCCAAACAGCAATGAAAGATGCTCAGAGCTGTTGTGTGAAGAATGGCCCGGTGTGCTGCTCTGTGTCTCTTCTGTGGCACACCTTTCCCAAACACCAAGACATTTATCTAACTCTTCTCCACTGTTTGCACAAGAGCAGATGTCCTCCTCACTCCAACCTCCTTCTCCACTTATACTGTGCTGCATATCAACAGAAGAAGGCCACCTGTCACATTCTGTGTCCCCAGAGAGAAGACTTGCTTCTGGACAATTGGAACTGTGACACGATGACAAAGAGCTGCTGCTTTGGTAGCCACGGCCCCGATGAAGCTCCATGTAGCAGGGGTCAGGTTTTGTAGGGCCTAGCATGTGCATGTTTGAACTCTTTTGCTTTGAGCTTTGTTGGTCCGTTTGCTGGTCTGATTGGAGAGTGACTCTATCAACATGCCATTGTTTGGGTGATCTGTGAGATGGTACACATCCCAAATCTTTTCCACAATCTTTGCGATCCAACAGTGGACTGGTGTCTCTCCCTTGAAGAGATGTGATGGCGTTCTGTCTGCCCAAGCTTCCTTGCCTGGTGCGGTGTGTTTGAGAAACAGGACTAGTGTGAGGTGCAGCTGAAGCCCCAGAGTACAGCTCACCTATTTCACTGAGCACTGCATCGACACAACAAGATACTTCATCCACTGAGCCGCGCACAGATGTTAGATACTGCCTCAGGTCGGAAATTTCCTCCTGGATCTTGTTGATGCCTTTCAGCTCTTTTAGTATATGTTCCACTATGTTACTAGAGCCTTGCTCTGTCTCCTCATCATCCATCTCCTTTTTCTCTTCTTCATTTCTGATCCTTTCAATAATTCTGGGTAAAGTATCCTCCCCAACCCTGATACCATCCTGGCAATCAGAACGGCTGGGGTGATGGGGTGAGGTCATCTTTGCTGCAGGTAGAATCCACTGATGACAGGTCACAAAGGGAGTTATCCTCGGTCCTCTGCAGGTATTTCTGTAGCTTTCTGTGCAGGTTTTGCACCACTTTGGGGCTCTGTGATCGCTTCTCCTGCAGGTCTAGCCTTTTGGGTGAGAGTGGAAGTAGCTCTGATTTGTAGGATTCATCCTGTCCACTGATGTGTCCTCTGGAGAACATCCCTGAGAAGTGGCACTCTTGATCAGCTTTTTCCACACATGGTCAAATCACCAGCTCAGTGACTCCTTCTCAGGGTGGTGTTAGCATAAGCCAACATCTTAAACTTCAAATGACTGAGTGCCTGTACCATGACTGACAAAAAATAATAAGTTATTTTTTTTGACAAAGCAGTGGAAGCTCTAAGCACTGATATGCATTTGTTGTGTATTAATTAAATTTACTATAGGAATCTCATTTGGATGGATATTCTATTATGCCATTATTCTGCTATGTCTCCTCCATGAAATAGCAACCACACTTAATTATGAAACAACCAAATATAATATACTGTATAAACCAAGAAAATCTTTTAAATGCTACTAAAAAGATATAAAGAGATATATATATATATATATATATATATATATATATATATATATATATATATATATACAAAAATATTTTTCAGATATCAATTTCATAATTTCTCTTTTTTTTTTTTTTAGATATTCTTTTTAAACATTTTTGTTATTTCAAACAGAAACATTAAAACAAAAGCAGAAAAACAGCACAGTAAATAATATTAATAACCATATCTATGGGCATGTTGACAATTTACATACAGCATCTCGTACCTACATTTTATCCAGGTTGTGTTTATGACCTTTCAATCTTCAGACATTTTAAAATATTCTCCCATTTTTTAAACAGGTGCGATTTACCATTGAGACAATACCTCAATCTTTCTAGAGTTACAACTTCAAATATCAGAGATTTCCACATCTGAATAGAGGGGGCATCGCTACCAACCCATTTGACCATTATAGCCTTTCGAGCCAGCATTAGAAGAAACTGAACAGTCTCTTTGTGAGCTCTCTGAAAGTCAGGTATAAGCCCCAGTAGGCACACGAGTGGGCTGAGTGGGGCTGTCTGTCCTATCACCAAACTTATAACTTATTTACCTTGATGTCCTTGCACTCCCAAAGACAGTGATATCTAGTGCCCTTAGCTGAGTTACATTTAGGACAGTTCGGAGAAACACCTGGAGTGTATTTACTGTATATATAAGGTGATATGTAAACATTATGTAGAATATTGAACTGCATTTCTTTGTATCTATTACAGATGGATATTCTAGAAGGCAGTCTCACTATTTCCTCTCACGACTCAGAGTCAATTGACATTTTAAGCAGCATATTCCAAGTTGTTTGTAAGTGTTTCAGTTTGTCTACCGTTAGAGTCTGTAACTCAAAGTAGAATCTAGACACAAAACGTCCACGTTTCCGACAGTCCAGTAGTTTTTTCAAGCAAGTAACAGTTCGTTGGTAACTCCAGGGATCCAGTCTTTGATTTTACGTAATGTCTGATCTGGAGATACTTGTAAAAGTCTTTGGCAGGTATATTATATTGAGATCTTATATCTTCAACTGTCTTAAATTTACCTTTGTCCCACAGATCATACATTCTCCTGATACCAGCTTCTTGCCATGACTTGAGATTGAGACCAGCCCCTTCTGCTGTTAAATCTGGGGTATCTACCAGAATTGCAAGATAGTTAAGAGCCTGAGACTTCCCAAATAATTTCTTCAAAATACTCCATGCCTTTATAACATTATTATAATTAGGTAATTGTCTTTGACAGCAGGTGGCAGTTCTCTTGCACGTTTATCTAATAAGTTTATAAGACAGAAGGGTTGGCTAATTACTTTTTCAATCTCAAGCCAAGGTGTCACATCATGTTCAGTTGCCCACTCTGAAACAATTCTAGCATGAATAGACAGTACATAGTTCTCAATCTTTGGTAAGCCCCACCCACCCTGTTGTGTTGGAAGTTGTAAAGTATCCATTTTAAGCTTAGGTTTTCTGCCTGCCCAGATAAAGTCTGATATCAGTTTATTAATGTCTTTAAGATCATTTGGATTCAAAAACACAAAAAGCATTGACACTGGATAAAACGTTTTTGGAAGTAGTACCATTTTAGTAAGGTTAATCCTACCAAGCATTGATAAAGGAAGCTTTTTCCAACTTGTAACTTTTTCTTTTATGTGACTAATTAAAGGATTGATATTCTCCACATACAGCTGACCAAGTCTGGGTGTGATTTTTATTCCTAGATACTTAAATCCGTTAGGTGCCCAGCGGAAAGGTTTAACATAAGCAGGCTCGACCTGACCACTGTTTGTTAAAGGCATTATTTCTGACTTTTCAAAATTTACCTTATACCCCGATATTTGTCCAAATTCTTTAATACAATCAATCAATGCTGGAATTGATTTATCGGGATCTGTCAGAGTTAAAAGAATATCATCGGCATATAATAACATTTTGTGCTGTTTTGTTCCTATTAAAGTTCCCCCTATATTTATATTCTGTCTGACGGCTATCGCAAGTGGCTCTATAGCCAGGGAGAACAGCAAAGGTGATAAAGGACTGCCCTGTGTACCGCGTGTAAGTTTAAATGGTGCGGATAAAAGACCATTTGTCAAGACAGAGGCTATAGGCAACTTGTACAAGATCTTCACCAAATCTATAAAAGTTGATTTAAAACCAAATCTTCTTAGCACTTTGAACATGTAGTCCAATTCAACACGGTCAAAAGCTTTTTTGGCGTCCATTGAAACAATGGCGCCGGGTATTTGATGGTGATTAAGATGATTGATAATATTAATCAAGCGTCTTGTATTGTTTGAAGACAAACGACCCTTAATAAATCCAGTCTGGTCTGTGCTTACTATGTATGATACAACCCGCTGTAATCTATTGGCCAACACCTTTGACAATATTTTCATGTCTACTCCTAGCAAGCTTATCGGCCGATAGGAAGAAGGCAGTTCTGGGTCCTTATCTTTTTTTTGGTATTACTGTAATATTGGCATAATTTCTCATTTTTAATTACACTCATGGAAGTGAAATTAAAACTCAAATGCATGTAAATAGTACCATTATTCATCTTATTTCTTTTAAATTTACTGGATTTTTTTATGACCAACAGACCAGATAGTTATGAGAGAAAAAAAACAGAAACAATTCCAATGTGTGACACTGCGATTACAAGGGAGTTATATTTCAACAGTTGACATATTATGGCTATGAATGTATTTGCTGACATTTGAGGTGAAATTGAGAGACAACACTACTGTATAGAAGTAGGATAGACAGCATCTATAACTGACTTCTCAGTCAGAATAGCAACCTGCAGAATGAACACCATGCAGCTGCTTATCTCTGTAATTAGGATGCTTTGGAAAGGCAGCTCGGTAATTAGATGATAGGTCAATTCTTTTCTCTAAGGCCATGTCATTCTTTTACACCCATACCAGCTGCACAGCTTTATTCTGTAACTCTGACCCATCACCGTGCATACACTAAAATAATTATTGCTGGCATTACATAATCCAGGGATGCATTTACAGTAGTCTAAATGTGTATCATAATTAATCTGCATCTACTTTGTTTAACACTGTTTATAAAAAGGTGCAAAAGTTTAGCAATTATATGGATACGTCTCATATGCTCTTTCCATTTAGTTATAGTATATATTAGACCAGCTCAGTGATATCATCTTTGTCCACTGAGCGTGACCATTTAGATAATCAAATCGAGAAGGCAGAAATTCTATAATTGTGCCATGAACAATTCCTGCTGACGTCCCCTCAAGATCAGAGAAAGGTATGAATACAGCTACTTTAAACTGGACACGGTAGGATTTGTTAAACTAGTGACTATGAAGCACTTTGGGGGTTTCTTGACACGTTAACACGTGTTGACTGTTCAAAATGCAAAGAATATTAAATATATAAAGTGAACTGCTGATCGCTTTTTGGTTTCATTGTATGCTTTGTCTCCTTAACTGAAAATGGGGCAACAGTCTTAGCAAGGTCTACTATGTTCTGACATAAATAATTGAATTACAGCATTAAACAAAAACACAATAGCATGTGTTTACCTACCTCTCACTATGGATGAAGAAGAATCCATGCTGATTTTTAGGAATTTTTTATTCCACTGTTTGAATTAACAAGCTCACTACAATTATTGTCATTATAAGGTCGAGTAAATCATTTCCAGTACAGCCATAGTAATAGCCTTCAGCAATCTCCTTTCTCTCCCTACTAAAAGGAATCTTCATTTTGAAGTTGACTTCAAACAAAGAATCACATTCCCTATGCAAATGTAGACTCCATGTAAACCAACTACTGAAACAAGCTGAAATTCTGTTTCTGTAGAAATACTAAGGCAGATATAACCTTAGTACGTACATTAGCCAAACATAAGTTTTGTACAGTATAACATACATTACCATATATTATTAATAAAAGTCTACACAAACTTAAGACCTAAGTGCAGAAAAGGACAAATACATATATATTAAAATGTAAGCCTTACCTTATGGAAACAATTATAATCAAGAACAACATGTAGACATTATCTTGCAAGAGCCATTAAATCCGCATGGAGGGTCGCTGAGCAGATCAGTAATGGTAACTTCCCGTTTTCCTTTAAAATGTAACAAACGATCTTCTTTAACTGACAGAGCTGCAGAAGGGCTGAATCCCTCATTTCTCACCACTGGAACGGCAAGTGCAACAGTGGTAGACCACGATCACACAGCACTTCACCCCTGGTTAAGTAGCCATCCCTACTCCCCTCCCACCCTATTGCATGCTTTCTCTGCTCTCTCTCTCTTTGAGTCCTCTGGCAATGTATTCCAGCACTAAGCTAATCTGAGGCTGTGAGACTGCCAGCTCTGAGTCTCATTCACTCTTCTTCTGTTTCCACATCTGCCAGCCACTGATATTAGTGATTTTGCTCTTTCAATTCATAAAAAAAGAAGTGAAAACTCTCCTGATAAACATATCAGTACCAATGGTTGCCCTGCACTCATTGGTTTCCGTGCTTACTTTTACCTTGTTAATGAAAAATTGTAAAAAGGTAGGAATTTCTTTTCAAAGGTTGCAGCTCAGTCTATCAATATGGGTACTGAAACTGATATTGGAAATGGGTCTGGTAGCCATCTCCACTTCTAACTCTATATTTTCCCGTGTGCCACTGCTGCCAAACACTTTTGAGGAAACTGTAGACATGCCACACATCTCATCTATTTCTATTCTTTGAATGCAAACAAGCATGCAAGGAAGTTTTACAGTGTCTTATTATGTTGACTGCGGTTACACTGCTAGATAGACTAACAACCAAATTCAAATTCATTATAGTCTTTTCAGCATTTAGACTTGTGTCCCAAGTATCTCCCTTCATCCTATAATGAATGACACTTAGACAGCTTTCACCTTGCTTTCCATTTATACTCATGTCTTCAATCACCCACCATTTACAGTCATGTCGTAACTAGTCCATGCAAACTAATCATTGTAATGGAGCCAATCAAGGTTCTATATGAGCTACTCCTTTACTGCTGTGCCATAAAACAACTTAATCAAGGGGATGAACCCCAGTTAGGGCTGAGAGATTCTGATGTTTTTCATTATGACCAACCTCTAAAGATTTCCATTTGGACCTAAATGCAGGACTAAATTCAACATCTGTTAACATGTGGTGGATACAAATTTTTCATAATTGGTATTGGAGATTGGTTCAATATGAGGGTGCATGGAATCTGACACCAAAAGGTAAATATGACATGATGGAGATCAATGATTTCCTATACTTTTTGGAGAGGTTTTCATAAAAAAAGAGGGGCTCCAAATGGTACATCTGTTACTCAGAAGATTATAACCTTTGTCTGAAAATTATACAGTATACACAAATGTGCAATGATCAAGGGATAAACTGCTTTGACAATAATTGTCACATTTCCTCATCTCTTACGGCACATCCTTCCCTCTCATTAGATTGTTCAAATTTTGGCACAAGTAAATAGACCATTGTTTTGGTCACACCCAAGGGATGAGATGATGGGTAATACAAATGAGAAGTGAGACACTTTGCGGTATTCAAGCCTCATTATTTCGCTGTTTGTTGTCCCTACACCACTCATTTAAGTTCATCATGCATTTACTTAAAAAAACACTGTTTTCACAGATACTGTATAGTAGCATAGATTCTATATAGATTCTGAGTATGTAATACTCAGTGACCACCTTCAAAAGGGGCTATACTCGACATTCGGAACATTAATATTGCAGTAAACAAATAATTGCTATGTGAAGTTATAGTAATGGCGTCCTGAGCAGAGAATGAAGTCACACTTCCTCTGTGTGTGTTGTAATCCAAGCTTCTCTGGTACTTTGTTTTGATAGCAGTTGCATAACAGCGCATGCCTTGTGCGTCGGTATCAGATGCAGGGTGCCGTGACAAAGCTGCAATTAAAATACCATGTTTGCAGAAAATATACAGATGGGTGAAACTAAATAATCAAATAAACTTACCCTTAAATTATTTGTGGGGTACCTTTGATGAGGCGCTCAATCCCAAGTAGTTCCACAGTTGCTGCCCAGAGGCTATCAAAAGTCTTTGTACTCAACAGTTCCCAATAATTAATGTGTAACCATGAGGGCGCAGAGGAGCAAATGTGTTTTGTTGCAAAAAAAAACAAAAAAACAAAACAAGGGCAGTTCTAATATTATTCTAATAGTGAATCATCTTAAAACAACCAAAGAGGTTAAACTCAACCAATTTCAAAGAATTGCAAATGTGTGTACATGTCTGTGCATGCATGTGTGATCTTCATGTATGTGTGATGGGTTAGGAAAGAAAAGGGTAGGAAACTCAGGCATTAGAGGCAATGAGAGATCAGATATTGGTGGAGGAACTGAAGCGAAACATTGCTTACCTCACGGAGCTGAACCCTGACTTTATTGATGGCCTTTAACCAACGAACTCTGGATGGGGAGAAGGGTAATGGTGGCCCATCATCATGGAACCTGGGTTACATGGATTTAAGAGTACAGTGGCAGCAAGAGATGATTACAATCTATCAGTTACCATGCATCTTCATTATAGCATATACAGTGTGTATATACATATATATAAAACTGAGATGAAAAAAAAAAAAAGTACCTTAGGAGTTTAGAGGACCCTCTCTCTGCTGGAGTGTCATTTTTCAGGCCTTGTCCTACTTTAGGGGACAGCCTATGTATCTCCTGCTCACCGACAGAAGAGTGTCCATTGGTAGGAGGATGTTCAGTGGTGCGTGGTTGCCCATTGGCGGAGGGGTGAAAGCTGGTACTGTGGTAGGAGTGGAAGGACTCCTCCAGTTCTGACCCTCCAGTACTCTCCTGGCCAGTCTCACTAAGCTGGGAGCTGGTCTGGCTCAGGTTGCCTGATGACCCAAAGCGACTACTTTCCACTGGACTACAAAGGTGAGAGAGAAGTGAGGAAAATATTCAATGTCAGAACACTTTTTTTTTTCCTCGATCACAACTGGACTATTTCTAAATATTATTGTGGTTTATTTTTTTTTTCTCTAGCTCTTTAGCTTCACGTTAGATAAGTGGGGATTTTTACATAAAAGTAATTCTAAGTACTTCTTCATTTTAGAATGTTTTGATGCTTTTTATATTGAAACAACCAACACAAGTAATAATTTTTAAGATGTAATAATCCCCTCCCATCTACTAAGAATTATATGCAAACATTAGTTTAACTATTGAGCAAAAGTCTGTTTTTATTAATAACCTCTCTAAATTATAAATTGGTATAGTATACACACACCACATCATGCCCTAAAAAGACCCAACCTTGCAGGGTGACTGTTGCATGTTGGAAAATAATGAAAATGTGCATTATACACTGCATATGCTTTTTCTACATTAGAGTTGCATTTTTAAATAGAAATGGCACCTATAAGAGTAGGCTCTATTTCGTGGTGTGAGGAATAAATTCCCCTGTTGCTGCTAGTCCTAAAAAGAGTATATTTCTGCACACACATACATCTGCATATTTCATTGTCAATGTCAATCCTTTCACCTGTCCACAGGACAGAACACATATAAAGGGTGTTTGATGGTGAGTAAGCTCGTGGAGACGTGGGGTTGAAGAACAGATGGATGTAGACAGTAAAATATGCAGAGATGATCGGTTTGTTTGAAATTGAAAGTGGCATTTAAAAGCCACCTTCCTTTTAAGAGGCTGAATGCAGATTAGATAAAATGGTTATGTTTCTGGGTTAAATGGTAAGGATTTACATAATGTGATTTATGTTATTTTTTACACATAACTGTAAAATAATTTACACCATATACAAATAAAACACAACTCAGAATTCCATACTCAAACTAAATTTACATGATTTATAATGTCATGCAGTCATGCTAATATTTTAACCTATAAGTGTGTCTCTTTACAAACTAAAGAGGAAACAAAATGTGTCAAACAGTTGCTGATACCTATGCTGAGGATATAACTAGTTGATTTGCAAGTGCAGAACTACTGTATGAGGACTACAAGAAAAATTAGCATCTTTTGAGGATAGAAGTTCAAGCGAAACATGAATCAGTATCATAGCACACAAAATTGTTTCTCTTTGATGAACCAATTAATTATTAGTAGTATGTTTGCTTGTGAATTACCCATGAATATATAAATATGTAAATTTTTTTTGGAATTCTGTTTTGAAATTACTTGGAAAATTATGTAGATACTACACACAAAATACCCGTATCAAATAATACACAAACACAAACAGACAGCACATACACACAAGCTAAATATTAAATTCAAATAGTGGGGATGGATTGCAGAGCTGAACAGGGAATATATTTGTTTAAAAATGTCAATGCATCATAAATGGTGAGGGGGAATACCATTTATTATGCTTCTACTAGCCTTTTTGTATTCAATTGATCCTTCTTGCACTGGTTGTCCAGCTGCACTCCAGAGGTAGGACCTGCAGAGGGGTATGTTTCTACAAGCGCTTCTTTCTCCTTTGGGGACAGGGAGGCTGAAGGATCTACTTCAGGAGTGGAGATGCAAATCTGGGGGTTTTCTATGTCATCTGTGGAACCTACCGATTCAGTTTTTTGGGCATCAGATGTTGCAAACTTTTGTACAGTATGTGTTTGACCACTTGTTGGCTTGTTAGTTTTGGGTTGAGATGTTACAACTGGGACAGCTTGTGGCTTGGGTGGCTCTGCCTGCCAAGGAAAACCTATTTTTGTTCCAAATAATGAAGTGGAGGGTGGCTCTTGTTTTCCGCCAACAGCTTTTTCCTCTTGAAATAAGCCTCCAGAAAAGGCTTTTAATCCTGAAAACAGACCGCTCACTCCTTCCGTTTGAGGCATTGATCGAGCACCTGATGATGTTGTTGATGAAAATAGGGATCCAAGAGATGTCCCTGCATCACTCTGTGTTGATATAAAACCAAACAGAGACTTAGCTTGAGGTGGCTCTTCATTGTTGGGCAACTGATTACATGGATGAGCTATATGAATCTCTACTTCTTGGGTTTCAGGTGGGACTGATTTGTCAATTCCTTTACTTTCAGGGTCTCCTTTAATGACCATGGGCTTCTCATGTATAATCTCTCCATCAACAGCTGGTTTCATTTTTTCAGTGTTTTCTACTTGATGGGTGGGATCACATGCAGTGCTCATTGAAGTACTTAAGACAGCAGAGGTTTCTTCACAAACTGCCTCAAATGCCATCGCACTACTACTTGTTAGGCTATCAGATTCAACTTGCTTTTTATCTGGTGGAGTTGACTCCACTATTTTATCTGTGCTAGTTCCAGTGCCAAATGGACACACTTTTGGTGTCACACTTTCATTCTTAATCTGTGACTGTGGAGTAGTGCCATGCATTGGCTTGGGTTCAGCTGGCATCGTTTCAGATGGCTTAGTTGGTTGTCCCATACCCCCAAAAAAAGATCCGCCTATGCCGCCAAGTACTGATGCTCCAGTCTGTGATCCTGCAGTATGAGCAGTGACTCCTCCAAACATTCCTCCAAGTAAAGAACCACCAGGCTGTGCTGTTGCTGCAGATCCTCCAAACATCCCACCCAGTAACGATGCACCAGTCTGGGGACCTACAGACTTCGCAGCTGATCCTCCTCCAAACATCCCACCTAACATTGACCCTCCAGTGGTGGGGGCTGTGGTTTGAGGACCAGACTGAGGAGCAGACCCCTTAAATAAACCTCCTAGTAGTGATCCCCCAGTCTGGGGGGCTGCTGACTCAGTGTTGGACCCTCCAAAGATACCTCCTAATAGTGATGCTCCACTCGAACCAGTAGCACCTTGGGGTGCCATTCCTCCAAAAAGTGATTTATTCTGTTGTTGCTGAGGACCGTCAGTGGGAGGAACTGTTGGTTTGAAAAGGGAGGACATAAAGCCTGTAACTGTATCTGCTGCTGAGTCGCCAAGAGATTTATCTGGCTCTGGAGGCTTTTGTTGTCCCTGGACTACAGTATTGGCTGACTGAGTGGCTGGTGTTTCCTTTTCTACTTTAGTTTGTATTGTATCTATACTCAGCTGGCCACACACAAGCTCTTTTCTTGCATGTTGTTGTTCTTCTGCACAGATTTCAGATTCTTTAGAATGAATATCATTAGCTAAAGTAGTTGGCTTGTCAGCATTTTGGCAATGAACGTCTGTGACATTTCCGTCAGTTTTGGGTAGACTTGCCTCAAGAGACTGCACTGTACTGTCAGGCCGCTGTAGTGTTCCTGGCTGCTCTTTGCTTTCGGAAGCAGTATCAAGTAAAGCCATTTCAGGACCAGTAAGAGCTGGAGTAGTTTTATTGTCATCACTAGATTTTGGTAAAACATCTGAAGAACTGTGGGTTAAAGCTGTAGTGGAAGTTTCCTTGGCATCACTGGATTTTGGTATAGCTGTTGTAGTAGGTGTTGCAGGTGGAACAGATCCTCTGAGCATCCCAAGCAAACCTTTATCAGGTGTCTCATTAGAAGCTGAAGCTCCAGGTAAAATGTCACCCAGAAGAGATGTATCAGTCCGTGCAGGAGCTGTTTGAGAAGATGATCCTTCAAAAATACCTCCCAATATAGAGCTATTATTTGGGGGCGCTGAAGTTTGGGTAGCAGCCCCACCAAACAATCCCCCAAAGGACCCACTAGTCTGAGGTGCTGCTGTTGAAGCTGTTGATCCTCCAAAAATACCACCCAAAATAGACCCTGCAGTCTGAGATCCAGCGGCCTGGGAAGCAGATCCACCAAAAAACCCTCCGAGTAAGGATGCTCCTGCCTGAGGGCCTGCTGTCTGTTGAGCAGATACTCCAGTCTTAGCTGGGCCAACTTGAGGAGCAGCCTGAGGAGTAGATCCCCCAAATAAACCACCTAGTAATGACCCCCCTGTTTGAGAAGCTGCTGTTTGGGGTGAAGAGCCTCCAAACATTGATCCTAATAGAGAATTTCCAGGCTGAGAAGATGACTGAGGAGCAGAACCTCCAAACAGAGACAACAAACCTTTGGCTGATGGGTCCTTTGGGCCTGATGATCCAGGGGCAGACCCTGTGGGTGTAGGACCTATCTGGCTAGAACTATGTTCAGTGCTGGGTCCAGAAAATAATGAAAGCAAACCTTTTGCTGGACTGTCTGAATTTAATCCAGCTTGTGAGAATGAAGTGTTTGGGCCTGATCCACTGAACATAGACAGAAGGCCAGAAGCTGGTGGTTCTTTTGAGGTAGTAGGATCTTGAGGAGCACCTTCTGTGCTGATTTCCTTTTCAACAGTGACACATTCTGAATTTGACTTTATGGAATCAGGACATGTAGCATCTACAGTAGTATCAGTGGATGGGCTAACATGCACTTCACTTGGTATTTCACTGGTAGCCGCTGCCACTGGCAAATGGCTACTGGAAACCGATGACATTTGGGAAGAACCTTGTGCTTTTGGTGGCTCTCTAGTATCAGTAACAATAGCTGATGATGAATTAGGAGTTTGTTGTGGAGGTGACACAACATCATTAAAAACAGAGAGTATACTCTTTGCAGGTTCTTTGGGTGCTGCAGTCACTGGGGGAGTAGATACATGTGCACTTCCCCCAGCTCCTGATGTTTGAGGAGTACTGGGGCCACTAAACATGGAGAACAAAGTTTTTCTTGGACTTTCATTAGAGGTAGACAGGCCACCGAATATTCCCCCAAGAACAGAGGTGGCTGGCTGCCCTTGTGCTTCAGGCTGTGTTTGTTGTTTAGATTGTGTCTGAGGTTCCACTTGCAGTTGAGTTTGTGATTGGGCCACTCTTTGTTGAGATGACGATGTTGGTGGCTGAGGTTGTGGAGGACTGGGATCACTAAACATTGACAACAGTCCCTTCATTGGGCTTTCAGTTGAATTTGATGACCCAGGCAGAATTCCCCCTAAAAGAGATCCTGTTTGGGGTTGCTGTTGGGGGCTGGGACCACCAAACATTGAAAAGAATCCTGTATTTGGGGGGTCTTTTGGTGGAACGGTTCTCTGTTTTGGTACCTCAGCAACAGGCTTGGTTTGAGGGGGAGGCTGAGGCTCAGCAGGACTTGATCCTCCAAACATTGATAATAAACTTCTACCAAGGGATTCCTGTTGAGAAGGTTGTGGAGCTGCATTTGGTGGATGCGTCTGTGGCAAAGGCCCAGTTTTAGGTGCAGCCTGCGGAGGATTTGGCCCACCAAATATTGACAATATACTTTTACCGAGTGATTCTTCTTGTGGAGCTGTAGCTGATGCAGATGATTGTGGTGTGGGTACAGATTGGGCAGCTAATGTTGATCCGGTTAGCATTTCTCCAATTGAAAATCCAAACAGTCCACCAGATGGTTTAGTTCCTGCTTCATGTTTTGTCTGTTCTGTACCTGGCACAGTTTCTGATCGGCTTGTAGCAGGGACGGTGGAAGAACTGGGAGAAAACGCTTGGGATGTACTTTTGTTTGGAGTTTGGCTCTGTGTGGGCCGTGAGGGACCACTTTGGTCCATTGTTTTTTGTCTCTGTATACCCTTAGCTCTAGATACTGATGTCAGTGAACCCTCTGTTACACTAGGTTTCATTTGCTGTTTCGGTGGTGGAGATGGTTCAGAACTAAATAGGCTGCTAATTGATCCAAAGAGATTTGACACTCCTGTAGCCTCTTTATTTGTAGGAACATTGCCTGGTAAAGAAGCAGTGCTGCCAGTTTTGCTCTGCTCATTGGTCTGAGAACTTTTCTGGGGATCTGGAATGGATTCTTCTATTCCCACTGCAGATTTCAGAAAGTTCATCAAGCCTGCCTGCTGTTCAGATGGTTTCTCCACTGGTGTATCCACTGGCTTCCCAGCTGTAAGTTGTCCAGGTGGTCCAGGTTTAATGAAATATTCATTTGATCCTAAAGGCACTGGGACACTGGGCTGGGTTTGTGGGGTTGCTTGTTGTACCATGGTAGTCTGCCGTGAAAGCCTAGGTTTATGTGAAGCTGTATGTGACTGAATTGAGGGGTGAGTCACTTGAGCAGTTTGTACTTTGGGCAAACTTATTTTCTGTGTGGTAGCTGGTGCCTGAATTTGTTGTTCAACAATTAAATCTGGCTGTGTCACATCAGCAGTAGATTCTTCTTTGATGATCTTTGACTTTAGGCTTTGGAAACCTGATGCAAAAATGCTCTTTGAATTTTTATCAGGAGCTTCACAGGAGGATATGCTAGTTTTGTTTAACTCTACCTGTGATGTTTTGCCCACAAATGAGGAGATGAGGGAAGAAATATTTTTGACTTGACGATTAGGTAGTTCTTCTCCTGGAGAAACTCTCTCCCTCCATTCATCCTCCGATACATCATCTACATGCTTCACTGTTACTCCAGTGGATGAACGCCGCCGTTGGCGAGGCTGGTAACAGTTCTGAAATAGCTGTTGATTGCAATTTGCGGTCGAAGCGTTTAGAGAAACCGCAACCTTTTGAGCAAGAAATGTCTTAATTTCCTGGTTGTTCCAATAAGGGGCGGTGGTGTCTTTATTACGACAGGAAAGGTCAATAACATCTTTGCATTGGTCTTCATTGATATAACTGTTCTGTCTTGGATCTATTCTGACTTTGTTTAATCTGTAAGATGTGAAATCTACACCTTGTTGCCCTTGTGACAGAAATGAATTTTCATACATTTGAGAAAACTGCTCAAGATTTAAATTCATGATCTGATTTCCTTTTCTGTAGGCAGCAGACAAATCTAGGGGGGCATTAAGAAGCTGAGAATCACTGTGATCTTGACCAGGTAGCCAAAGAAGCTCATCCTCATTGTAAAGTGGAATTTTAAAGCCACACACTGAAACCATTTCACTGTTTAGCCAAGCACTGGGAAAACCATCTAATTTCTGCGCATTTCCCCAAGACTCGTCTTCAGGGGCACAAGCATACACATATTCACCTGCTGCATCTGTAAGCAAGGCATAAATGTACTCATGATCTGTGTAAACAAAGTAGCCACAGTCACCATATTCTGCTGGCCACCACATTCCTTGCTCCAAAAGTGCAAGCCACTGCTGATACCACTCTGTGTCTTCCAGGTACAGAGAGTCTTCCGTCTCAGTTTTAGGATTCGGGGGACAGCTTGAATCTATTGGTCTATTAAAATTAAATTGACTCTGATGCAAAATGCCATCTGTATGACAATTTTGTAGGACTGCTTTATCCATTCCATATTGCCAATTAGCCGAATAAGATAAGGTTGGTGCAGTCTCCTCATAATAACCTTCATGATATGAAACCCCATTCAAGCTGTAAGTGCTGCCATCATTCAACGAGTGCCATTTCCCAAACTTTGCATTACTCTGTTTATTGGTTAAGTTCAATGCACCCTCCTCATTATGTGAATAGTTTAGGTTTCCCAAGTCTTCATGGCTGTTCCATAATTTCCTCTTGGGATATGGATCATCATTCCTATGTCCCTCAAACTGATATGGTTGAATTTGCTCTTGGCAAACAACACCTTGCCATGGTGTGGAAGGGTTAAATGGCTGATATATATTTGAGGAGCTGCAGGGAAAAGCAGATGCCTGTAATGACATACCTTCACAGCTCTGTCTATACGCTTTATCCTCTGCCTGGAATTGATAATTCATTGACTCATTCTGAAACTGCTGCCAGAGAGCACTTTCACGGATCCACTGGTTTTCATCATAGGAGGGACTTGTTCCATAAGGGGACAATTGACCATGGTAAAAACTTTGCTCTGTTGCTCCATACAAGGATGAAGTGCTTCCACCAATAAATGGCTGCATGTTGATTGCTGAGAAAGGTGTATGGCTTTGCAAAAGGGAATGGATATTTCCTGTACTATAAGACATTGGGGGAACTGACTGAAGTGAGCCAGAATAATTTAACTGAGATACATTACCTGTGCTAATTGAGGAGTATGTTGCTTGACTCTGAAGAGATCTTGCAAAAGTAGCTGAGGTTCTTAAGTCTAAACTCTCTGTATTAATTGAGACAGGTGCACTGATAAAAGCGTGTCTGCTTTGTCCTGGATTGAGAGAATATTGGACAACTCTTTGACAGTTGTCCCTTCCAAAGTCTGAGGAAGCACATTTTAATATGCCTGAATGTAACTCTGTGAACTTATTTGAGGGTGTCTGCGCTGTAATCTGACCTGAAGTTTCTACTTGTTTAGGAGTACAAGGGTCCTCAGTTACATTTTTGCTAAACAGACCAGATAAAAAACCTTGCTGGGCAGGTCGTAGAATCCTCTTTCTTTCCTCTTTCTCTACATGTTCTTGTGAGGATTGTTGTGTTACATTAGTGTGCAACTGGTTTTGTAGTGGGGTTGTCATAGTGACTGTGTAATTATTGGCTTTGTGATGCAGTGATTGTCCTGTTGATGTCTGACAGGTTGAGGTAATGTTTTCAGATGATTTAGTTAACTTGTTAAACAACCCTGAGAGCACTCCAGATTGACTTGCTGTCTCCACCTGTGTTTCAGCAGTCTGGCTGCTTGGTACTTGCATTTGTTGTGTCTCATGAATGACTTTGGGCTGCTGCTGTTGAGCCATATTTTCTGAGGAGGATTTGAATAATCCAGAAAGCAGACTTGCTTGAGTTGTTTTTTGTGTTGAGCTGTTTTGTGGTTGGTTTTGGTTGGAAATTGGTATATTACTTGCCCATGGTTGCTCATGGCTGGATTTACTTGGCATAATTCCGTGCTGTTGAGCTGATGGGTGTTGTTCCTTTATGTTGTCGGCTGACGCAAATTTAAAAAGACCAGATAAAAGACCACTTTGTTGGGATGGTGGTCGCTGGAGTGGAACTGTTTGTTGTCGAGTAAAGCCTGGTTTACTCGTCTCCTGTTGGACAACTTGCTGACTTGATGCTCTGTTCTTGAGATGAGGCCCTTGGTTTGGACCTCGAGTATTCTGTTGGTTAAAAGCCTCTTGATTATGTTGAACACTGCTTTGTTGGTGCTGCAATGTTTGGCTGCTTGAAACATTCTCAGATGATGCAAATTCAAACAAGCCAGACAACAGCCCCTTTTGCTGTGACTGTGTTTGCTGAGTTTCATCTGAAGTCTGCTGCTGACAAGAGGAATTTCCAGGGATGTTCCCCTGCTTTGCAGCTTCTGAAGGCTGTACATTTTGTGGTACATTTTCGGTTGATGAAAACTTCAATAGCCCTGAGACAAGGCCTCCAATCCGTGGTACTGAAGAACTTTGTTGTGGGGGAAGGTGATCAGGAAACTGTGGGGGATTATTGCTCCTGGGTGGTTGATTGTTATGGGAAGCCTGCTGTGGCAAACTGCCAGATAGGTTACTGGTAGAGCCAAATTTAATAAGTCCAGATAGCAGTCCTGCCTGTTTGGGTTGATTAGAGCCCATGTCCTCAGTCGAGCTCCCTTTAAAAAGACCTGTCAAAAAACTTTGTGATTCAGGCTGATTGGGAGCTTGATGCTGCGTTCCATGAGGGGTGGCTATTGGTTTCTGATTTGATGTGTGTCCTGCATGTGAGCCACATGGCACTTTGCTGTTCTGAAACCGCTGATCACTGGTTAAATTCTGACTCGAACCAGAGGGAACTGAGGTAGGGTTAAATATGCTGGAAAACCAACCTTTCTCAGTGTTTTCCTGGGGCACAGCAGAATTCTGTGTAAAAGTAGTGGCGGTTGCTGAAGTTGAATCATGATACGATTGCACAGGATTTTGTGTGTTCAAGGAGGCACTAACATCTCCACTGGATGCAAACTTTAAGAAACCAGAGAGCATGCCTCCCTCTGCCTTGGGATGTTGCTGAGTGGAGACATTTTCAGAGGAAAGGAAAGGAAGTTTTATCTTACTGCTCAATAATGGGACCTCCACAGGTCTCTCTAGTTGGGGATCTTCTGTGGACCTAAATACTGGATAAACTGCCACAGGTGGAGCTCCTTGGGGCGGAATGGGGACAGCAGGTGTGATCAATGAACTCAATGATTTCTTGAAAGGGCTAAAGAATCCAGTGCTTGCTGATTGGGTTTGGCTAGTCGACCTTGCTGGAATAGGCACATTTTCTTGTTTGTAAATCATTGGATTTGTTACGCCATGAACATTTTCATCTTGTGTTTGTTTCCAATTTTTCGTTTGCGATGAATTTCTTAATTTTTCGGATTTGTCTTCTTCTGCTGTCATTGACTCTTTACCTTGATAACCACATTTCTCATGACATTGTGTATGGCCTTGAGAATATGTCGACGTTGGTGCCTGTTCAGTTGAGTTTTCATTATTCCCTGCTGAAAAAAGCTTTAAAGGATTAAATTTTCCTGGAGCACCTTGAGGATTGGTTACAAACTTGAGTGTGTCTTCCTTTGTACTTGTTTGAGTGTTTGTTTCTTGATGATGACCTTGTGTCTTGGCAACATGTGGTGGCTGAGAAGGCAAAGAACTTAATGATTTTTCATGATAACTTTCTACTGGAGATATAACAGCTACAGGAGCTGAGCTATTTGATTTAGGAATAAAGGACAACAGTTTTGTTAGTCCAGCTTGGTTGGAGGGTTGTGTAGATGGTGCTTGGGGAGATGGGACAGGCTGTTTGGGGCCTCCTCCAACTCGGTCAGTGAGAGAACTAAATAATGAGCTCATGGCACTTTTTACTCCTAAAATGCCCTGATCTGAAGGAGTGTGTGATTGGGGTTCTCCTCTTGGATCCTTTGATGAACTATTTTGGTCCTCTCCAAAAGAATCAGTTCTATAGCTACCCAGAGAAGACAGCCTAGATTTGCTTGATTTAGGAAGGGAACCATACTTGCTAATTTCCTCCTCTTTTTCAGCAAGGTATTCAGAAACTGTTTCAACTAGACACTGGAGCTCATCCATAGGGTCTACATATTCATCACTTGGTTCCTCTACAGGAGAGAGCATTGCCTCCGGAGCCCATCCTCCAAGTTTAGCTTTTCCATACTTCTTCTCTCGAGGACCCTGAGAATTTTCTGTGTCACAGGATAAAGAATACCTGTCTTTGTAATGTCTTGCTTTCTCTAGGTGAAAGTCTTCTGCTATGAAGGCAATGTCATCAATATCCTCATCTGCTCCCATAGAGAAGTGCAGATCCTCAGAGCTCTCTAAATCAAAATCAAACCGTGCCCTCATTCTAGCATCTTGCTCTTTTTTGTATGCCACATAATTCTCCAAAGTGTTGTCTAGCTCATTTTTCGCCCACATCCTTGTCTTGTAGAGAAGCCCATTCTGGTATGGCCTGAGGCATGATGTCATATGCTCCTCCTCTTGCTGCATCTCAACTACCTGCCGTATAAACAGCTCCCCTCTCTTCTCACGGAGCAGTTCAAGGTCAGAAGGAAAAGCCTCTTCTTTCATTTTGTCTGCCTTTGTACTAAGCAACCCTCCTGGGTCCCTTATCTTTTTCTTACGCCGCCGATCAATAGTTTCATAGCCCTCAGGGTAGGTGGCAGGCTGAAAACCAGTGCGTTGAGAATGTAGACGTATAGAGGAGTGCGATGGCTCAGGGTAGGGTCTTCCCATTCGAAGGATAACATTGTCTTCCTCATCATCCAAGAAGGCACTCAACTTGGGCTTGCCCTGCCCTTTGTATTTGTTTTCCCAATCTTCAACACCCATGCCAGAATCTACAGGTATAATTTTGACTCTTCCTTTCTGGTTTAATGATCTAATTTAGGTTAAGGAATGGATTTAACAAGGTGGTGGGAAAAGATACAGGGACAAATAAGAGGAAACAAACAAACAAGAAGAAAAAAATGCAAACACAAGTTAAGCAGTACGATAAATGGAGAAATTAAGACGATAATAGTTTCGTGCAAATGGGAGGTCACAATTCATCTTACTTATCAATGTTGTAATAATATGACATGATCTTGTAATATTTGATCGCTAAGCCTCACTGAAAACCAATTGCAAATTACAGGGTTACACATTTCACTGTGCATGGGTTATATATCCGTAAGTGTGCGAGTGTGTGTGCCCCCATGTTTGCATGCGTCTCTGTGAATTCAGATCTTTGTAAATCCCTACAGCAACATGCTTATCAGCACTTCAACACTCAGCCTGCAACAGGGTTCATGAGAACTCCATGCTTCAATAAATCACAACCATATGGTGTACACTGAACACGTTTTTAATCACCAAAGTAGTGTGTGTGTGTGTGTGTGTGTGTGTGTGTGTGTGTGTGTGTGTGTGTCACTGACCCACTCCCTCCATGTGTGACAGAGGGATTTCCTCAGTGATATGGCTAAACCAAGTTCAGACCAACACAACCAACAGACCCTCAAGACAAAAAGAAACACGAACAATGAGCTTTCCTTGGCTGTAATCCCTTTTTTTCTGACGTAGAATTATCCGGATCAACTTCCTATCAGTCCACACAGGCAGATTTGCCGCAGTCTCACTAGTACACATGTAGTTCAAGACAATCCACGAGTGCACAAAAGTAGATTCCATGCACTGAGACAGTTTGTCTCATTGACCAAAATTGGCCTCAAAACAGCTGTGTACTGGTAATAATAAAAATTATAACAATGTATTATTTCTATAGCAATAGTATCACTGATATTGTATTTTCCTCTTATTGAAAAGTATGTATTTACATTGAAATAATGCTTTTCGTAACAGTCACCACACACACTTTTAGCCATCTCAACAACATTCTGACAACAAATAGTGGAATATGCCTTGTGATGTGCAAGGACAACCACAATAATAAATGAATGCACTTTAGCATCTAGGCTGGAGATACAGGGTGTGACAAAATCCATTTCACCTCAAGAGTAGGCCTACAGATCCCTCCTGGGCAACTAAAGCAGCTGAATAAACCTACCCTAATCTACTGCGGCACATAGGAAAGCCAGCTCATGGAAAAAAAAATAAAAGTACAAAAGTCCAGCTGGATTCTTGGTCAGGCTAAACTATGCGAGAAAATAAAACAAACTAAGATGCATGGGAATTAAAATGACTACTTCTGCCACTGTAAATCTGAAAGTGGATGTCTGTTAGGTCTATTTTATAGAGAGAAATGAAATACTGTGAGGGAATTTATGAGTGAGTTTGAGTAAGCGAGGGTGTCAGTACAGTTCAGAAGAAAACATTTGCTCTTTTTACAAGTAAATTGTTGAGATAAATTTAACCTTGAAATCCAACCTTGCTGAAACTACTAACTACTAAGTACTGTGTGCGACTGTGTGAGAAAGTGAACGTTTCTTCTAGAGTGAGCGAGTCTCTGTGGATACTCTGTCTACCTGGTTCCTCTCTGGTCCCTGTAGTCCAGGTCCAAACTGTGGACAGAGTCTGTGCAGGAGTCTGGGTGGTGGTGGTGCTGCTGCTGCTGCTGCCGAGGCCCCATGGGATACTGGTGCACAGAGGAGTTGGGCTGAGCTGTTGTGTGGTAACGCGGAGGCAGACTGTTACTCGTCTCACTGCGGTAGTCACTATCCCGGTCGTCGACAGCACTGTCCTGGTCATCCAGAGCTACAACAGGCAAGCAGGGTGAGCAGAATAAATGAAACTTTCCTGAAACATTAGGTTTCCTGTGACAGCAAGCTTTTTTTTTTTTTTTTTTTTAAATCAGCATTAACCCATGTCAAAGCTGAGGATGCATCCTAGCTTTAATGTTTGCCTATCTGGAAAAAACTGTTGAGGAGCTGAAGAAATAAACAAACTGGGATCAGCGGATGCCAGGTTAATAGGGAGGTAGTGAGGGATTTCACTTTCAATAGGCTATAGCCCCCTATATGTGCAAGCTGTCCTGTTAAATGGAAGACACTGAGCTGCTCTTAATCAGCATTTGTACAGTATGTAGATACTGTTGTTGTATCATCAATGCATAGAAAGATACAGAATTCACAGATATAGCTATAGAAATTGAATCTACATCCGTATTACCCTTACTTCCAACAGTTTGATGGTGCTTTTATTGAATAACTTTAACACTTATAATACACTTATAATAGACCAGTGTTGCTCAAAAGAAGAGCACTTAAATAAACCCCTTTTTGAAAGTGACCTCGCGCACCCCAAAATGACCGAAGGACACCTGTTTCAAGCGCTAACCATGAGTTTGGCGTCTGCTGGAGGGGACAGCTGAGTTTATCTTTTCAAAGAGATAAAGTGAGAGGGTGAAGGACGAACTGATACTGTTGGTACTGGGTGGACAATAAAAATGCCCAGGTGATATTTACTTTAGCAAAGTTTCAATCCGTTTAATGATGCAACTGAACCCTACACCCTTTAAGATGTGATAAGGGCTCTGTTGTTTAGCAGACTTTCAGAAATATTTATATTGGTATCGCTATTCATGTCCAAATATGTTTGAGCTCAGTATTCTCCTTGAATTCAAACAAAAGAAGACGCATGGAGCTCAATTTCAGGGACAGAGGAAAAAAAGTGTGTGTTACGATAGGGCTGGGCAATATATCGATATTATATCGATATCGTGATATGAGACTAGATATCGTCTTAGATTTTGGATATCGTAATATCGTGATATGATATAAGTATTGTCTTTTCCTGGTTTTAAAGGCTGCATTACAGTAAAGTGATGTACTTTTCTGAACTTACCAGACTATTCTATTATTTGCCTTTTCCCCACTTAGACATTATGTCTACATTACTGCTGATTATTTATCTAAAATCTAAGTGTGAAGATATGTTGTTAAAGCACCAATTGCCATCCCCAGAATATTGCTGCAATATCGATATTGAGGTATTTGGTCACGAATATCGTGATATCTGATTTTCTCCCTATCGCCCAGCCCTATGTTACGATGAGTTGACCTAACTCTCCTATTCTACGATGTGTGCTAAACCAATAATTTAAGGATAAAGTATACATGGGTAATGACAATTGCATGACATCAGCACAAAGCATAAAAAGGGGAAGACCAAGAGCAGAAAATGAAGTAAGAAAGGCCAAAGGGGATTTAGGGAAATCACTGAGGAAAATCAAGGTTAAAGAGTAAAATAATGAAACTAAAATGCATGGAAACCTTATAGACTATATGTTATTGGGGAATACGGGGCATTGGGACATGCAGAGGGCACTGAGGATTGGCCAGGGGGAGAATTACATCAAGGTGTTTTGTTTTTTTTACATACTCAGTGGGTCAGCCCATCCGAAATAGTTGCCTGGTGAAAGTGCAGACGTTACAAGTGAGAGGTACAGTCAGAGGAGGCAGGGGTTGTGAAAACAAAAGAAGAGTCCCCGTGTTGTAATAGTGGGAGGATGAGGGAACCCCATCAGTGGTTCTCAGAGTGGAAAACAAACTGACACAACAGTGAGAATAGTTAACATGCATGTGGGCTCTTGGTTATGTTTGTAGAAAAAAAATATAGACTGAACTTGAAATGTTTAGTCTTCATTTTCAACTCTGATGAAGAGGATAGCAACTGTTACTACATTAGGTGGCACAACAGGGTTAAGGAAGTGAGAGGAAATAATAATCAAAGCCTTGACACTACAAGATTAGAGGACTGGCTCCATCTAGAGGCCGAGAGGAGCACGGGCAGGCACACTCACAGCACTGGGAGGCCGCAAATGGCAGTGGGTGACTCTGAACGTCATCCTGAAGAGGGTACTACAGAGGAGAAAGGGAGAAAAACAGCAGGCATCAAGTATGTTTTTCATGTTGTCGTATTGCTATTCTTACCACAGTAATTCACTCGCACCACTCCATCAGCACTAAAATAAATACAGCAGTTCTGCGTCATTAGCACAAGAAGTGGTAAACAGGAACATACAAGCACATCCTTTTCAACAAAAGAGTATTTACTTGATTTAATCTGCATACTCAGCTGTGAAAAAAGTAGCATTCAAACCCAAAGGACATGCAGTAAGTTTATCAGTTTATCATTTTAACACACACTGATGACCTGTTATTTTTTCAAAACAGATAAAAGTAGAAAAATCCTTTTTATAAAAAAGAAAATGCACTTTACCTCATCATGGATTCTCATGGTATTGATGCGTTCCAGCTTGCCTGTCCAGTACTGTGCCTCATCATCTGGGATGTCTGGTGCCGAAATGCGCACAACAACAAACATACATGAGAACTTGTGTTTGTAGTGTACATCTGGCTCTGTCGGATTTCAAGCATCATGTCGCGGCATGCCATCATAATACATTAATGCTGTAGCAATGGCCACAAACTGTTAAGGGAGGAGGATCGGAAACGTAAGGAACATTTTTCACCACACCGACAGAGAGCCAACGTCCAAAGATACTTCAGAGGAGTCTTGATGGTGAGATACCGAAACAAATTCAAAAGTCATGGTTTCTGACACATAATAATAATAAAAAAATACATACTAAGTCAAAAAAAATATTCTGAAAGAAAATCAAGTGTACATTTGGCTCATAACTGACGTATGCATGCGCAGAATGGGTGTTTTTTCTTTTCTTTATTTTTTTCCCACCTGAGGCCGGATTACTGTTGTATTATTCTTGGCCTCCATACTTAAGCCAACAGATTCACTCTATAAATAAACGCTTCAAATACTCTATAAGAAGCCCAGTCGTTATCACCACCGTATCTTTCTGAAGTGCATGGACCTCCTTTGTCATTATTTAATGGCTTTTTTTCCATTACATGGTACCTGCTCGACTCGCCTCGACTCTACTCGCCTTTTTTGGTTTTGCAGACTACTGATTGGTCGGAGAGAATCGTCACTAATCACTGCGTCCTCATTGCTAGCGACAGACGGGGGTGTCCTGAACGCAAAATTACGAATCACACTATGGCCACGCCAAGACCCGCCCTACGAAGCAGCTCGATTGGTTGGGGTTAGGCATTTCACCTCGAGATGTTAAGGTTAGGGTTAGGGGATTGGTCAGGTGATAGGACCTGTACATGGAAGCATGGACACCTGGCCAATAGTAGTGTGTGAACGCTATAGAAGGGTGGGTCTTGGCGTGGCCATAGTGGAATTCGTAATATTGCATCTTGAACAATCCCACCATTTTTAAACAGTTTAGCCAGCTGTGTGTGTGTGTGTTTTTTTTGCTGCCTCCAGCTTCTTCTCTGACATGCTAACAATCAAAACAACACACCTTCGACGTTCTGTGTGTGTGTCGCGTTAGGTCACGGCAGTTCCCTGCGGTGTCGCTATGACGACCAGCCATGCTCGCCTCACGCATGAGGTGGTACTAAATCTGCAATGGAAAAAGGAGGACGGGGCACCGCGGCCGAGTCGAGGCGAGTTGAGCAGGTACCACGTAATGGAAAAAACGCCATAACTTCTACATGGAATGGAACCCCCTCCTTTAAAACACTTTGTCCATGCACAGTGCTTCCAGAAAAAAAAACGAAAGAGGGCAGTTGCCAGACAAGACTGTTGTTCTATTCAGATGAAGCCAAATGGGACAATTGGACTTTTTTTTGTTAGAGCCGCAACCCTCCAGAAATAAGGAACTGCACAACATGCAGCAGTTTTTTTTTTTACAAACTTAATCTCCTCAGATATGTACTCGTTAATGATCTGATTATATTATATTATTACATTAACGTGAGTGTTTAATACTTGTCTGACTTTATCGTTAAACATTGATAGGTCAAAGTGTAAAATGTCCTCCAGTTTATTATTACTCTTATTTTCATTATAACTTCATGATGTAAAGTTGTGACGGGACTATGGGCGCAAATTAGCGGTCAAGCGTGTCCCATATAAATACAAATAATTTAAAAAGAAGTATCCGATATCAGATACTCTCCCCATTCCCACTTTTCAGGGGGATTTGCACTGCTCTGCAGACAGATGCACATTAAAAGGCCACGCACACAAAAGGCCAGGGCTTCAAAGACACACCGACCGGCAGCTTTAATGAACGGCTCTGGTAGCACAGAGAGTCACGATGGCCTCCTGCAACGTTGAAAGGTTCTCCTCTCTCCCACTCAGTGGACAGACACCCTGCTTTAACTTTGATGCCTTTTGATCACAAGGCTTGCAGCCTGATATGAAGTGCAAACAGAGATACTGTAGGAAGGACCGTGGTCAAACACCGAGAGCAGGAGGAGCACAGGGGACATTTCACCCTCCAATCGTTGAGAGCATTGAATTGTCCCCTGGGGAAAAAATAATTTAATTAATTTCATTGCATGGGAAATATTTTCTTTTTTAATCATGTTTAATCAAGCAATTATCGAGTGTGTAGCATACTGTCTGATCAATGAAACCGAACAGGGTATGGCTACCACTATGGAAAGCATTACAACTCAGCTGATCAATATGGTTATATTAGCAATAAACCAAATTACATGTTTTGTGAAAGAGGACTGCCATAATAGCCAGTTTTAGCGTCTTTTAGCTCATTGTTTGGGTTTCATGGCTCATTAACTGTATGGTTTGTTCTCAATGCTCTCATGTTTCCAACAGTAGGCAGCAGTTAAATAATACTAAAAGAAATAATGCTCAGATAAACACACTGTACGCTGCCTGACCAGCACTAAACAACAGACAGACACATGTAGTGACCAGCTGAGGTATAGCAGCTGAAGAGCCAGACATGTGCCTCAGGAGTTGATGGACACCAAACAAGAGCCAAAAGGAGAGTGAATACTGGACTTCTATTTATCAAGCGGACCGAAACACAACTCCAAATTAATGCTAATGTTGCTGGATGTGCAAATAGGCAATTGTTTGCTAAAATGTTACAATTTTAAAGACGATAATAATATATCAGGGTTATGTGTCTGACAGCTTGTTGTAGACATCCTCTGCTCCAAAGTCCTCCCAAAAAAAAAAAAAAAAAAAAAAAAAATCTATGCAGCTTTAATTAAATGTATATGCAAATGTTGTTGTAGATGAGTCCATAAAACGGTAAGTTGCTAATTGTTTTAAACTCACAGTCATCCTCTATACTGTATTATTATTATATATATATATATATATATATATATATATATATATATATATATATATATATATATATATATATATATATATATATATATATATATACATACATACACACACACACACACACACACACACACACACACACACACACACACACACACACACACACACACACACACACACACACACACACACACACACACACACTAAAAGCACATTCCTAATGGTTCCTTAATCAGCTTTGCCACAATGGAACAACCTGGCAAAGACCACATGATATTAACTTAACATAAGTTAATAAAGGATGATCTGCCATTGATGAATCACTGACCTCAATTTAAGCAGTACATAAACTCCTTATTCCCAGTGGAACCAGATAGACTGCATTATACAGTGAGACCATTTTGGAATGATTTAATTTCATTCACAGGAATAAATGTGACCTCATACTCTACTCGTGCATGGTGTCCATGTGGTCCGTGTGTGTTTTATTTGAGTTGAGGTGACAGATCAATGCAGGGTTATGCTAGCATAAGACGACAGGATGCGTGGTTACAAGACGTCATCCATTTTTTTTAGACCGTGCCCCAGGCAAGATAGCTTTATCTGCGTAGCATCATAAAGCAACTGCTGACATTTCAGCAGGAAAACGCGTATGGCCTTTGTGTAACTCAATGGATCAAGGTTTAACTTGCCCTCACGGTAACCAGAATCACTAATGTGCTCCCTACACCGTGCGCCCACTGTTGTCAGAGCTGGTACTTGAGATAACAGCCTGTGGAAATGTCTTAAGCAACTAGTGTGGTTCACTAACTGGAGATTTGCCAAATTCTGTTTAACATGTAACATGCAACTGAAATACAAAACAACTGAAAAAAAAAAAAGGGATTGGCTTATCTCACCAAAAGGCAGCTCGAAGCGAGTGTCCAGCAGGACTCGATGAGGCGTTGGGTTCTTGGTGCCATATATCTCATCTGCTTTCATCAGGACCTCTGCATCCAGACAGATCCAGTCACCGGAGCCCTCCTGCAATTAGGATACATAGTGATTAGGGCTGAACAATTAATCCTTTTCAAATTGAAATTGCGATATGAAAGATTGGGATAAGCTAAGCGTGATTAATCGAATGTGAATGTTTAGTTTAATGTTTGGCATAACATTTTGCATTCCTGTTTTTATTATAATATTTACCGTTTTATCATAAGTTAAATGCTGGATTAATGTTACATACCATAGATCTTTAACAGAAATGCCCTATTTTCAGTGGATTTTTCATTTATTTAACATGTAGAAGTGCAATATGTAGTTGCTGCTACTGAGCTAAGGCATAGCAGAAATGTCAGTTTACAGGAGTGTAGCAGTGATATTTTTTATTAGAATTGTTTTTGTTATTATTATAAAACAAGCTTTTGTGATAACTGTTCTGTGTTTAACTGTTCAATGTCCCATGCTTATTAAAAGAAAACAAATGCTTATTGCTGGCAATTCATATGTATGTTCTCATTCTTTCCCAAAAATGTAGAGCACGTATGATGGTGTTTCATGTTATAATGCTCCATGACATGTTTTATCGGTTACACAGTGAATATTGAAATTTAGCTAAACTTTTTTTTTTTTTTTTTTTTAATAATCGCAAATCGAATCGTAATAACAATATCTGGCAGAAAAATCTCAATTTGATTCTTTCCCCAAATCGTTCAGCCCTAATAGTGACATTTACCTTGGTTGAGAGTTAGACCTTCTTTGTGTCCATTTTTCTACCTACTCTATGGCATTTCTTTTTCCAAAAGTAACATATCTCCGGTATTGTATTATTTCTAAGCTAATTCACACGGAAGCCACGTTACATCTGAATGTCTATGGAGGTAATAGAAAATATTAAAGTGAAAAACCTTTTTAAAAATGAGAACCTTAGTAATGTCAGTAACAAAATGTTAAAAAAAAAAAAAAGCCCCCCGTTTTGTTATCATGGATGGATTTTAGGTCACTTTTTTTCAGCGTTTTGAAATGAAATCCTTCCAACTGTATGTCCCCCCCCGGACTATGTGATTTGTGTATGGGCGAATATTCTAACCTCCTCTGATTGTTGGATACTCTTCAGAGGAATCCAGGTCGTCCCCACCATGGTGTCCCAGATGAGGCCTTTGTTCCACACCTCAACAATGAGTCCGAGGTCCAGCCGGTTGATCTCACTGGAGGAAAAAGGCGGTATACAGGTATCAGGTAATGTCAGGCTTCCATAGAAACCCCTTCCTGACAAACAGCGGGGGGGAATTTCAGCCAACAAAAGAGCGGAACAATAGCAGTGTAGTTTAGGGTTTTGTTATCAGAATTTTTTTTAAAAGCAAGAGAACTCCAATATGCCATTCAATTCACACTCAATGGAGCCGAAATGTCTCCATAATTACCGCCAGGCACTACAACTAGCTGATAACAAAAGCCTACTTCCTCTTTTTGTTGTGCATTAGCTGTCATAATCCATTCAAGCCTTGTTTTGTCATTCAACGTGCTATTCAAAGGGCTCAAAAACAGCTCGATGACAGCAACAAAATGGCATATCAATTTTGAAAGGAGCCACGGGACGAGGGCATTTGCATATTCTCATCTGTGGCAGTTTACAACTATCAACAGGCCGAACAAAAGGGAAGATGAGAGAAAAGATAATCAAAGAGAGCAGCTAATTGAGAGAAGTGCAGGGGAGGGCGTCCAGGTGCAGAGATATAGGCCTTCTAAAGCATGTGTTGAATAAATAAATCCAGCAAAGTATTTAAATCAAACTGTTGCTAATTTCAACTGAGGAGAATCTGTTTTGAGGTGCCTTTTTGATTCTATTATCCAATCAAGTAGATTTTTTTTATTTATCATTGTGTATCATACATGTCTGTTTAATAAAACACAAATAAAATATATAATATACTATATTAAATATATATATATATATATATTTTATTTATTTATATATATAAATATATATAAATATATATATAATTCTTTTTATATATCCTAGGCTATTTATTTCAGATAACTTTCATTTACATGTGTTGCAGCTGTATATTTTCAAACTGGAACAGGAAACCCTGTCTTTGCATTTTATTTTAAGAATTATTTTAAATAATCTGTTTTAATAAAAGAGCTTGTGAAAAGTGGCTTTGACTTAAAACTGAATATTTAGCCCACTTTGTAAAAATACAATACAGAGCTATATATCGTTTATCGCCATTCAGCGCTAATGGCAACGTGAGAAAAAAACTGGGTGCACCTACATTTTGTGCTGGTGCACCTAAATAAAAAAAGTTAGGCGCACCAGTGCAACCAAGGTAAAAAGTTATTCTGGAGCCCTGTGTCCTACCTTCTGTTGCACCACCAGGTTCAAATCAAAGCAATACTGTTTTTTGTATTTACTTATTTATTTTTGGACCCAGTTATGTTAACCATAAAGGAATGGTTCGACGTTTGGGAAATACGCTATTTAGTTTTCTCTCCGGGGGTTAGATGAGATGATTCATCTCTTGGCAAGTCAGCTAATAAACACATTTCCCAAAATGAAACTACTCAAACTATTCCATTAATTCTAAAAAAGCTCTTCCTTGTTGATGCATGAATGGATTTGCCATCCAAATTTTGACAACGACAGCAACTATTCAACAGGTAACAGACTAGTAATGTTTGTTAGCTCATTTGATTTATTTAGATGATATCTTTAGACAGTATGCAGAGCATCTTTCAAGCGTATCTAAAAGTCCAGCAGAATTAGAAAGTCAGCTGCTGAGGTTTACGTTGGGATACCTGAATTCCTTTTAATATATTTTACTTGAGCCGAGTCATCAACCCTTAGCTTTTATTAAAAAGGTATGTTGTTGTAACGGATGGTGCGGAGCCTTTTGCCGGAATCGCTGATGGTTAGATTTCATGATGAATCACACCTAGCCAAGTCGACACAACATTAATGGACAGTAGAAGGATGAAGGGTCTGGAAAAACAAACACTGTTGCAATGGGGGAGTTCACAAAAGACAAACAATGGCACGCATGCAACAATGTGCTGGCTCTCCCGTCGCCATAGATACCTTTCACGGGGGAAAGTAAAATGAGGAAATTAAACCAATCAATTACAAGAAGGAAATGAACAGCTGCTGTTTAGCAAGATAACTGCACAGCTTGAAACCAAGACACCTTTACTGTAGCTCTAAGCACTTGGGTGGGGAAACTGAAAATAAATGGGTTACACTTAGGGCTGGGCGATATGGAGAAAATCAAATATCACAATATTTTTGACCAAATACCTCAACATCGATACCGCAACGATATTGTAATGTTGACTATTGGCGCTTTCACAAAATATTTACACAATGAGATTTTTGATAAATAATCATCAGGAGTGGATATAATGACAAAGTGGGTAAAGTCTGGTAAGTTCAGAAAATGACATCACTTTACTATAATGCAGCCTTTAAAACCAGGAAAAGACAACACTTATGCCATATTACGATATCCAAAATCTAAGACGATATCTAGTCTCATATCACGATATCGATATAATATCGATATATTGCCCAGCTCTAGTTACACTTTACTTGAAGGTATCTACATAACTCTGTGAACCATCACCTTATCGTGGTGGAGAGGTTTGTATGTCTCTGTGAACCTGAGGGCTGTGTTGTCTGGAGGTATGTGCTCCTGGTAGGGTCTCCCAAGGCAAAGTGGTCTCAGGTGAGGGGCCAGACAAAGAATGGTTCAAAAACCCCAATGAATAAACGAGGTAGAGATGGAGTGACCCTGCCCGGAGGAAGCCCGGGGCCCCCGTCTGGAGCCAGGCCCAGATGGCGGGCTCGTCGGCGAGCGCCTGGTGGCTGGGTTTGCCACGGAGCCCGGCCGGGCACAGCCCGAAGAAGCTACGTGGCTCCCATCTCTCCAGCCCATGGACCCACCACCTGTGGGAGGAACCGCTGGGGTTGGGTACACGGGTGGCAGTGAAGGTCAGGGGCCTCGACGGACCTGACCCGGGCAGCAGACGCTGGCTCTGGGGACGTGGAACGTCACCTCTCTGTGGGGGAAGGAGCCGGAACTGGTGCGGGAGGTGGAGCGCTACCGGTTAGATCTGGTGGGGCTTACCTCTACGCATAGTCTTGGTTCTGGAACCATACTCCTGGATAGGGGTTGGACTCTTTTCTTCTCCGGAGTTGCCCAGGGTGTGAGGCGCCGGGCGGGTGTGGGGATACTCACAAGCCCCCGGCTGAGCGCCGCTATGTTGGAGTTTACCCCGGTGGACGAGAGGGTCGCCTCCCTACGCCTGCGGGTTGTGGGGGGGAAAACTCAGACTATTGTTTGTGCATATGCACCAAACAGGAGTTCGGAGTATTCGGCCTTCTTGGAGACCTTGACTGGAGTCCTGCATGGGGCTCCAGTGGGGGACTCCATTGTTCTGCTGGGGGACTTCAACGCGCGACGGGGCAATGATGGAGACACCTGGAGGCGTGATTGGGAGGAACGGCCTCCCTGATCTAAACCAGAGTGGTTGTTTGTTGTTGGACTTCTGTGCTAGTCATGGATTGTCTATAACAAACACCATGTTCGAACATAGGGATGCTCATAAGTGTACTTGGTACCAGAGCACCCTAGGCCAAAGGTCAATGATCGATTTTATAATCGTTTCATCTGATCTGAGGCCGTGTGGTTTGGACACTCGGGTGAAGAGAGGGGCGGAGCTGTCAACTGATCACCATCTGGTGGTAAGTTGGGTCAGGGGGTGGGGGAAGACTCTGGACAGACCTGGTAAGCCCAAACGGGTAGTGCGGGTAAATTGGGAACGTCTGGAGGAGGCCCCTGTCTGACAGACTTTCAACTCACACCTCCGGCGGAACTTTTCGTGCATCCCTGTGGAGGCTGGGGGCATTGAACCCGAGTGGACAATGTTCAAAGTTTCCTTTGCTGAAGCTGCGGCGAGGAGCTGTGGTCTTAGGGTCTTAGGTGCCTCAAGGGGCGGTAACCCACGAACACCGTGGTGGACAACGGTGGTCAGGGAAGCCGTCCGACTGAAGAAGGAGCTTTCCGGGATATGTTATCCCAGAGGACTCCGGAGGCGGTTGCAGGGTACCGAAGGGCCCGAAGGGCTGCATCCTCTGCCGTGAAAGAGGCAAAGCAGCGGGTGTGGGAGAAGTTTGGAGAAGACATGGAGAAGGACTTTCGGTCGGCACCAAGGTGCTTCTGGAAAACTGTTCGCCACCTCAGGAGGGGGAAGCGGGGAACCATCCAAGCTGTGTACAGTAAGGATGGGACACTGTTGACCTCAACTGAGGAGGTAATAGGGTGGTGGAAGGAGCACTTTGAGGAACTCCTGAATCCGACTAACACGCCCTCTATGTTAGAGGCAGAGCTGGAGGATGATGGGGGATCATTGTCAATTTCCCAGGCGGAGGTCACCGATGTAGTCAAACAACTCCACAGTGGCAAAGCCCCAGGGATTGATGAGATCCGTCCAGAAATGCTCAAGGCTCTGGGTGTGGAGGGGCTGTCCTGGTTGACACGCCTCTTGAACATTGCGTGGAAGTCTGGGACGGTGCCAAAGGAGTGGCAGACCGGGGTGGTGGTTCCCCTTTTTAAAAAGGGGGACCAGAGGGTGTGTGCCAATTACAGGGGTATCACACTTCTCAGCCTCCCTGGTAAAGTCTACTCCAAGGTGCTGGAAAGGAGGGTTCGGCCGATAGTCGAACCTCGGGTTGAGGAGGAACAATGCAGTTTCCGTCCTGGTCGTGGTACAACTTACCATATCTTTACTCTCTCAATGATCCTGGAGGGAGCCTGGGAGTATGCCCAACCGGTCTACATGTGTTTTGTGGATCTGGAAAAGGCGTATGACCGGGTCCCCCGGCAGATACTGTGGGAGGTGCTGCGGGAGTATGGGGTGAGGGGGTTTCTTCTCAGGGCCATCCAATCTCTGTACAACCAAAGCGAGAGCTGTGTCCGGGTTCTCGGCAGTGAGTCGGACTCGTTTCAGGTGAGGGTTGGCCTTCGCCAGGGCTGTGCTTTGTCACCAATCCTGTTTGTAACATTTATGGACAGGATATCAAGGCGTAGTCGGGGTGGAGAGGGGTCGCAGTTCGGTGGGCTGGGGATCTAATCGCTGCTCTTTGCAGATGATGTGGTCCTGATGGCATCATCGGCCTGTGACCTTCAGCACTCACTAGATCGGTTTGCAGCCAAGTGTGAAGCGGTTGGGATGAGGATCAGCACCTCTAAATCTGAGGCCATGGTTCTCAGCAGGAAACCGATGGAGTGCCTACTCCAGGTAGGGAATGAGTCCTTACCCCAAGTGAAGGAGTTCAAGTACCTTGGGGTTTTGTTCGCGAGTGAGGGGACAATGGAGCGGGAGATTGGTCGCAAAATCGGCACAGCGGGTGCGGTATTACATTCAATTTATCGCACCGTTGTGACGAAAAAAGAGCTGAGCCAGAAGGCAAAGCTCTCGATCTACCGGTCAGTTTTCGTTCCTACCCTCACCTATGGTCATGAAGGCTGGGTCATGACCGAAAGAACGAGATCCAGGGTACAAGCGGCCGAAATGGGTTTCCTCAGGAGGGTGGCTGGCGTCTCCCTTAGAGATAGGGTGAGAAGCTCAGTCATCCGTGAGGAGCTCGGAGTAGAGCCGCTGCTCCTTCGCGTCGAAAGGAGCCAATTGAGGTGGTTCGGGCATCTGGTAAGGATGCCCCCTGGGCGCCTCCCTAGGGAGGTGTTCCAGGCACGTCCAGCTGGGAGGAGGCCTCGGGGAAGACCCAGGACTAGGTGGAGGGATTATATCTCCAACCTGGCCTGGGAACGCCGATCCCCAGTCGGAGCTGGTTAATGTTGCTCGGGAAAGGGAAGTTTGGGGTCCCCTGCTGGAGCTGCTCCCCCCGCGACCCGATACCGGATAAGCGGACGAAGATGGATGGATGGATCTACATAAGAGCGACATGACACGGTCACGGACGTGTCATAAACATTATAAACAAGTCATAAACGTGTATGACGTAACGCTTCTTTTAGTCAGTGTAATTTGGTTTTTGTCATGACAAGTCATGGTTAGGGTTAGGGTTAGGGTTCATGTGTCATGACAGTGTCATGAGTTCATGTCAGTCTTTATGTAGATACCTTCAAGTAAAGGGTTACCAATACATTTAACCAAAAAAAGCTCATTTGGGGTTTCAGACTGCAGAGCTCCTGGACCAGGAGATTTGATTTGTTTACAATTTGCCTTTAAAACTATAGTGCATAGTTTCCGCCGCCACCATTTGGAATTCTCAGTAATGACAACAACACTGTCGGCGCATCCACATGATACAAGCCTCCTGTGACCGCGCACCGCCCCCACGCATCTTCCGCGCAGTTGCTAGTAGCCGAGGAGGACACAGAGGATAAAAAACAATACATAATGGACTCTTCAGAAGAGGTCATTATCTTCATTCGAGTTTCTGCGCACGAAAGTTGCCGGTAGAGATGTTCCGATAACGATACAAGTATCGGCATCGGCTCCGATACTGCCTAAAACGCTGGTATCGGTATCGGGAAGTACTGGAGTTTATGCACCGATCCAATACCATGTAATAAAGCCTTAAAGAAAATCTATGTTAAAAGTAGTTTATTTATGTTCTTTTTCCGTTATAACTGACTGTCAAACTGGAGAATAAAAGAAAGTTATGTGGCATTCATTGTTTGTGTTCATGTTTCACAAAGAGTTTAACCTGAGCCAGACCGACAACAAAGATAGAAATAATATCACATCCATACAGGGATAGTAGTATACAGTTGTTAAAACATAATAAAATATATGACACACTGGTATTGGATCGGTACTCGGTATCGGCCGATACGCACGTTCAGGTATCAGATTCGGTATCGGGAAGCAAAAAATATCGGGTAAGGGTGGGAATCACCAGAGGCCTTACGATACGATATCATCACGATACTTATGTCACGATACAATATTATTGCGATTTTAAACATGTTGCAATATTCTGCAATATTTTGCAATTCATGAACTGTTTTCCAACTTCAAATTTTTCCCAATTTTAAATTATGTCCCCATAAGGAAACTTTGTCAACATCTGTTTTATCTAAAAAGATACATTTCTCTGTTCATCTCACTTCAATTGTATTGCTGCAAAATCAGATTGTCAAGCACACAAACTGACCAACACATATAAGATCAATACTTGGCGTCTGTGTATCGATACAGTATTGCCACGGAAAATATTGCGATACTATGCTGTATCGCTTTTTTCCCCCACCCCAAGTATCGTGTCATCTCTAGTCGTCGGACGACACAATCTTCTGAACATAGCCGTACTGAGAAATCCAGAGAGAGTTGTGTGGAGCCGATGGTCTTAATTAGCTTTGTTGCAACTCATCTGGCGATGGCTTGAATGTAACGGACATTCATTAATATCAAAAAGTTACGCACTGAAGCTTTAATGAAGAGTTTTGACAGGCCTGGGACGGCGTGGATATACTGCATGACCACAATGGCACCACAGTGTACTGTCTCATAGATGAATACTTTTCAAAGACAAACCGTCGAGCAGGTCTTATTAAAAAAAGGCACTACGTCAATGCTGTGCAATTTTACCAAATACCTAAAACTCGTGCTCTCCGAGCAGAAAGATGCTTTGTGGGAATGGTTTTCATGACGATGCAGGTAACAAAGCATGACGATACCAAGTTGAACATACGGATTGTTTTTTGCTTGCAGTCTAGTATAGTGTGCAGAGTTAGCATTTAAGTGTTTGATGTCCGTGTAGCATTTGCTTCGTCTACAATGCACTTGTTAGTTGAATAAATCTTGAAGCATGAAGCTGTGTTTAATAACTTACAACATGAAATCCTGTTCCCAGCAGGGCTGGTCCCCCCGCACTGTGATCGTTGTGCTTTTGACATTCTGCACCTTCAACGTCACGTAGGTGTTGAACTTGTCTGAAACAAAGGAAAAGGGAGTTTATCGTTTAAAATTACAGTGAGGCGGTAGCAATACACTGAGAGCATATAGAAGGGCTACATCATGGAGACATTTATGTATCGGGGGGGGGGGTTTAGCCAACCCCACAGGAAAATCATCACCAGCACCAAAATGATAAGAATTGAGAATACAAATGGCAATTCAAATCCCCTCTGAATGTGTTTAAGAAGATTTACCAAACAACGCTGAACAAGCAGAGCATAAATCTGAATATGAGCGCTGATCTCAGTTTTATCTCTAGAGTCAGGCTGTGCCGGACTCCCCCGTGATTTATTTAAATATAAAATTTTGTTAATTTGGGTTTGATTTACTCAAGCATATGTACATTTTTATTTTTTCAATTGTCAGAAATAACAGGAAAATGCATAGATTTCTGTCAAATAAGGTAACACAGACTCATTGCCTTTACTGTACGCAAAGCACTCATGTTAACTGTTGTGCGTAGTCGCCCCCCCCCCAAAAAAGCCCATTCTGAGCCAGGAAAAACCCTGATGTATGACTATTATAATTTAAGAAATAAGCAAATGAGCAATAGAGAAGTTACAGATAGTTATAACAGTGTTAACATATCAGTTATCACACACAACTGAGCAAAATATACACTTTCAAGTAATACTAACCAGGCCAGTTCTACTCTGGCTTTGTGTTGTAGAAATAGACATCAGGAGCTCTAGTGAGAGTGAAAGCAGATAACTCTCTCTCTCTCTCTCTCTCTCTCTCTCTCTCTCTCTCTCTCTCTCTCTCTCTCTCTCAAGCCAAGCCAGGCCAATCCAATCCAGGCCAGGGCAGCAAACTGACCCCTTTAATCTCCACAGAGAGCCAAACCCATGCAGCAGATACAACTACAGGATCCAACTGCCTGTGTTATATCTACCCTGCACTGTGAATTACAGCTTCTTTTGAAACCACTCAGAAATATTTGCCCTCTGAAACATACAGTTTGCAACAGAGGACGCCGGTCTGCTGATCATGTAATGGAGTGAAAGTCACTCCTGACCTGTTACTGCTGCAGAAAAAAGGTCTCTGTCAGACCTGATACCATCAAGGCTAAAGTTGAAATTCAGTGAGGTCACAGGGGAAGGCAGCTTTTAACCAACAAAGCTTAAATATGACAGCTGGCCATTTCTGTAGTAAATGATAGCTGCTGGAACTCGGCTGGCTTTTGAAAGTGGCAGTTGAGACATGGAGTCAAGTGCCTGTCTGTCTGTCTGTCTGGACAAGTTTCACACCCGGTGATCTCCGTCAGCCTTCTCTCGGCCAGTAGTGGTGCTCAGCAGCGCCACAACAACCATCTGCACCAGCTGTTAGCGCTGGGCGGGGTGAGGGCTGAGTGGGGGTGGAGGGGGATTACACGGCCCGTGACACAACCACCACTTTTCATTTCCCGCAGTAGGGTGAGGGAGCGACTACACGTGCCTGCTGATGTGCTCTCATTTTGGTCTAGTAGATAGCAGCCCTGCGCCACGGGTGCCACCCCCCGGGACTTCCCCTTTCTAATGGCATACATCCAACCCCCCCTACTGTACCTGGACACAAGAGCAGCTGGAGGAGCTGGAGGAACGGCTGAGATTGAAATGCTGATCTTGAGTGGGGATCGACCAATACTGGTTTTTCAAGGCTGATACCGATTATTAGTAATTAATAAACCCGATAACCGATATTTGGCACCGATATGCATTTACAGTGAAAATGAAAATCGTACAAAATTAAGATTTTGGAATGTTGCAAATCCAACACAAAACTTTGGGTAACACTTTACTTGAAGGTATCGACATAATCGTGACATGACACTGTCATAACTACGACATGACACTGTCATGAACGTGTCATAAACGTTATAAACAAGTCATAAACGTTTATTACTTCTGTCATGACAACTTGACATAATGTCATGTTTAATGTCAAGTTAATAAGGACACTCCAAAGAAATGTAATGTCAAGTTGTCATGACAAATACATCTTCTGGTAATCTCATCCTGGTTAATGTCAAGTTGTCATTACAAAGACATCCCAAACAAATGTAATGTCAACTTGTCATGACCAAGACAACTTCTGGTAATGTCACTTTGATTAATGTCAAGTTGTCATAATCAAGACAACCCAAACAATGTCAACTTGTCATGACAAAAACAGAATGACACTTAATGACAGAAGTCAAACGTTTATGACTTGTTTATAACATTTATGACACGTTCATGACAGTGTCATGTCATAGTTAGGACAGTGTCATGTCACGATTATGTCGATACCTTCAAATAAAGTGTTACCAAACTTTGTTTATACTTTAAGCAATTATTTAATTTCAACATAATACACACTAAAACAGTGGTTCCCAACCTTTTTTCCTTGGCGCCCCCCCTACTCATGTCTAAGAAAAGCTGAGCCAAAGTAGCGCAATTTTTAATTAATTAACTTCATCGGTTATCAGGCAAATAAAACTGGGATGGCCAATATGGTTAATTTGCACAAATGGATTTTGCATGAATGTCAACATCATGTTTTATTGTCGGCATCTTAAAACTGTATGTAAATGTGTATGTTTTAGCAATACCATATGTCAATATGGTCATACAAATAAAGCCTTTTTGAATTTGATTATATCTTCTATCACATTATACGTAACTTCCTACCGTGATATCAATAATGATTTAGTAAATCTTCGAGAATTTCAATTGCGAAACTGTATATAGATGAAATAACCACATGGTGATGTCTGTTTTTGGCTGATTCACTGAATTAAATACCTGACAAATCAAGACACTTCATCACTCTGATTGGCATCATTGCACACAATTGCCTAATACATTGAGAGATATACAGTACAGGCCAAAAGTTTGGACACACCTTCTCATTCAATGTGTTTCTTTATTTTCATGACTATTTACATTGTAGATTCTCACTGAAGGCCTCAAAACTATGAATGAACACATATGGAATTATGTACTTAACAAAAAAGTGTGAAAGAACTGAAAACATGTCTTATATTTTAGATTATTCAAAGTAGCCACCCTTTGCTTTTTTTGATAACTCTGCAAACCCTTGGTGTTCTCTCAATGAGCTTCATGAGGTAGTCACCTGAAATGGTTTTCACTTCACAGGTGTGCTTTGTCAGGGTTAATTAGTGGAATTATTTCCCTTGTTAATAAAAAAGCAAAGGGTTGCTACTTTGAAGAATCTAAAATATAAGACATGTTTTCAGTTATTTCACACTTTTTTGTTAAGTACATAATTCCATATGTGTTCATTCATAGTTTTGATGCCTTCAGTGAGAATCTACAATGTAAATAGTCATGAAAATAAAAAGAAAACGCATTGAATGAGAAGGTGTGTCCAAACTTTTGGCCTGTACTGTAAAAGGGACATTTGTGATATAAGTTAGGTCATATGAATGAGGATAGTTCCTGAGTTAGGGCGTGGAATAATGGCCAGAAAAGCATTTTTGCAGAACATTATGAGGTCACAGTGAATTGACCTTTTGGGTATAAATTGTCTTCACTTTCAGTAATCGTTGAATCCTATTAGACATTTGTGTAAAATTCTGCCATAATTAATTAGTCAATGGATTCATTGATTCATGGCCAAAAATGTGTTATGTGAGGTAAAAAAAACCAACCATGAGTTAGATGCATTTCTCTTGAAATTTGAGCATACAATATACAAAATATGTAGGTATTAAAAGCCCTTTTTTAACCCTCCAACAAACCCTGAGAATTGACACACACACACACACACACACACACACTTACTTTTGGTCTATGGGAAATAAAAGCAAGGCATCATCTGTTCCTTTGTAGATTGGTCACCTGACCACACTAAACAAAGATTTTCCTGGTTACCTCGGCAACATATTGAAACATTTACTCTGCACATAGCCTTTACAACAGCAGCCGGACAAGTTATCGCAACTCTTGACACAATGAGAGACATGTCCAAACAAACACTCTGACACACATTCTTACAGATCGTACACTGACGCACAACATAAATAAAGATTAAACTAGGCCCCAGTAACCCACCCGATGTCCCACTGTCTGAAAGCATTGTCCATCCTACTACCAGCACCACGAGTGAAAGGAGACAGACCTAATTAGTGCCTTGAGGGGACAGTAGGACAAAACACAGGCATTATTACAAAAGGAGCCTGGGGGATGTTCAAGCCTTTCCTTAATTAGATAGTCCATGCCTTGCGCCACATTTGGGCTGGCTCCCATGAATATATGAGATAAGGGGAAGAGGATGTATGGATTAGATAAGAGCCACATAATGGCTGTGGCCCCTTTGGCTACAATCTGCACCGTTGAGGAGAAAGCAGTAATAACTGTCAACTGAAATACACAAAGTATACTGTATGCCTGCACACTAAAGCCTGACCCATACTGGATTCAAAATATGTTTGGGAATGATCCCTCAAATGTAACTGTATTAAGAGTTGCAACAGAAGTCTTGATATCAACTGGTAAGAAACAGTTAACATAAAATAATACGCACTTGAGCTATACTTCCTATAAATCTGCAATTTCTGGCTCTGAAATTAGTCTTGCTTTTTGGCCAACATATTCACTTACTGATATATCCATGATAATGCAATAGCGACTGATTATATCGCCCCCCGGGAAAATATCCTGGTCAGGGACACGCAATAAAACCACATATATCATGCCTATACCTAACCTAATCTGAGGTGTAAAGTTAGCCTCGTAGGACCGTCCCTCAGTGGGGGGAGAACTGATTCTAACATGTTAAAATTAGGGCTGTCAAAATTAACGCATTCACACCCACCTAACCGTATACGACGTGTGGCGCTAAACCGTTAGCCATCCTGGATCAAGATGGATAGGGAGGGAGTTTTGGGTGGACAATTTCACTTTAAAAAGTTAACCCAACGGATCTTTGGAGAAAACAAAAGTAGTCAGTTTGCAAGGCCGAATTTAATTACCACAGAAGTAATTTGTCCCTGAAATATCACCTCAAAGCAAAACATCCTGCCCTAACTATATCTACAGGGCTTCGCAATCTACATTACAGGAGTGCAGTACTGGTGGCCGAATAACGAAGCCTGGAAATGAGAAGCTAACTAATAATTTGGCTAACTGGATGGCTAAAAACTGCCGCCCAATTAGCATAGCGGAAGACGATAGACTGAGAGAAGTCATTCAAATTGCATCGGGAGACACGTCTTATAATCTCCCCTCGAGGGGAACCATCGTGTCAAGAATACACACTTTGTATGAAAGCGAGAGGGCACGGAAGATGAACATGCTTGAACGTGCTTGAGCAAGCAAAGCACGTCGCTCTTACAGGTGACCATTGGAGTACGACTACGTAGGCGTCACAGCGCACTTCATTGATAATGAATGGAATCTGCGATCGTTCGCACTAACTCTAAGTAAAACGGAAGAGCGACACTATGCTAATCATTTTCTGGATGTTGTAAAAAAAAAAAAAAAAAAAAAAAAGGAAAATCAGGGAAAAGTTAACCCCGCTTGGCACCGACAGTGCTCGTAACGTGGTTGCAGCCGCGAGACAACTTCCACTTGAACACGTGCCCTTGCACGGCTCGCAGTCTGCAAAGAACGGTCGCGGTTTCCCTTCACGACGGTGGATTCCAAAGTGTTCTGGCCAAATGTCGCAAGATTGTCGGGCACTTTAAGCATAGTCCATCAAACGCTCGGGAATTAAGACAACAGCAAGTCGCACTTGGACAGATGGAAGAATCACTCGTTCGGGACGTTCCAACGAGATGGAATTCTACCATAGAGATGGTCAAGCGTGGTCAATCTCCACTGACCACTACCCTGGCTCAGCAAAACCGTAAGATTGCCAAACTGCAAACACTGGAGGAACTACTTGAACCTCGCAGGTGCGTTTATCTTTTCTTACTTGATCTCTCTCTCTTTGTCTTCCATGTGTGTGCTGTCTCTCTCCCTCTTTGTCGTGTGTGTGTGTGTTTTCTCTCTATCTCTCTCAATTCAATTTGCTTCATTGGCATGAATGTCAGAAATAACGATATTGCCAAAGCATCAAGGACAATAATGTGAGAAGAAATACATACATACAATTCATTGAGTAAACTAAAATATAGACATTTAAAAATAAAAACAGGAAAGCAACAACAGTATATCAATATACAGTAAAATTGCTAGTGTCAAATGTAAGAAAGAAAACAAAAGCAAAACCCATGTAGAGGATTAAATGAGAAGAGAAGGCTCTCTCTCTCTCTCTCTCTCTCTCTCTCTCTCTCTCTCTCTCTCTGGTGTGTGGGTTTGCTGTGTGCGGTCTCTCTCCAACTGTGTCTTCTGTGTGTGGAAGGTAGTGAGTGCGTCTTTCTCTGTGTAATAAATAACAATGTACTGACGTGTTTAAAACATCTTGTGCTTTCCATTGCAGATATGTGAGTGAACTGCTGGGGGGAGAGCAGTAGGTCTCCTGTTCCGTGGTGTTGCCAGCCCATTCAGGGTTATGGAGCCCTCAGACAATGATCCAGTCTATGTAGTGAGATTTAAGACATTTCTTTACCACAGACCTAGCTAAACGCAAGGACCAGCACCAACCTCACATGGCTTAACATCGCTACTGCACTCGACCCCGGGTTTAAAAAGGACCTGAAGTGTCTTCCCAAAGCTGAAAGGAGCGACGTGTGGGCTTCAATAAGCAACCTGGTGGTGGGAGAGAGGCCTACACAACAACCACCGCCAAAGAAGAGAAGGATGTCCGTCTTCTTGCTGGGTTCTTCAGATACGGACACAGGTGAAGAGGAAGGGTCCACAGAACAATGTGTGGACCGCTAGAAAGCAGAGCCCAAAATGGACACGGAGGGGTGTCCACTACAGTGGTGGTCAAAGAGAGAAGGAGCACATGCCAGGCTGGCACGCGTTGCACGCAAAGTACCTGTCGACCCCGTGCAACCGCGGTGCCTTGCGAGAGGTTGATCTCACTCTCAGGCCACATCATCCAAAAGAAGAGAGCTGCTTTGTCGCCTGGTAATGTAAACCGACTGGTCTGTCTCAGTAACTGGCTGACAGACAGCAGGACTAAGCCAAATTGTTGCTGTTGTTCTATGTTGTTGTTGACGTTCTGAAAGATATTCAACATTCTGAACTTGGCAGAATCTTTCCTTGTTTGTTTTTTTTCCCCTCTTCATATTTGCAAAGTTAAGTGATTTGGCATTTAAATATCCATTATTACAAGCTTCAGTCTTAATTTAAAAAAGCGATTAATCACAGCAAATTGGGCTATTGATTAGTTCATTTTTTTTTTTATCGATCGACAGCCCTAGTTAAAATGCATGACGTCACAAACACGTCTGTATGCACATACTCCCATTCTTTCTCTCCATCTCACACACACACACACACACACACACACACACACACACACACACACACACACCAGTGACATAGTGGAAGCGCACCAGTCGGCGTGCTGTAAAGAGGAAACATCAGTGATGCGGGCTACTTGTCCTGTTCCTGTTTGGAGACAGCGCTCACTTCCTGTGAACCACCCACTCACCCCTGAGCCCTCAGTCAAGCATCCTCCTCTTCCATTATTGATTGAGGATGAGTTTTTCAATAAATTAGTCAAGGAAACGCAGGCAGTTGGAAAGTTGACATTTGAAATTCAGACTACTCGTCAATATTGCATGCAAGAAAAGACCTGAACGTATTGGAGGACTTTTCTACCGTTGTTGTTCACGAGAACTTTCTCCATTTCGGTACATAAAGTTCTAAAATGGACATAATGTGAACACAGGATTTTTCCTGACAGAGAATGGGCCTTTGGGGGGGGGGGGACAGCAAGCATGATGGGTCCACGTTACAGTAAAGGCAAAGAGTCTGCGTTAGCTTATTTGACAGAAAACTGTGCATGTGCCTCTTATTTCTGACAATTTGATACCCAGAAATGTCTATTACGCTTGAGTAAATTAAACCCTGATTAACAAAACTGCTTAAAAGAATAATAGTAATATTTAAATACTTCCGTTAAAATCAGCGGGAGGAGAGTCTGATGTAGCCAGACTCCGGACGATAAAACTGAGATCAGTGCTCGTATGTAATGTTTTTTGTTCTGCTTGTTCAACAGCTGTTTAGTAAGCTGCTATTAGAGATTGAGATGATGATTCATGGATTTATATCATCCCGGCTTGATTACTGCAACTCCATTTTCACATGTCTTAGCAAGTCGTCCCCAGGGCCGTCTACACCTAGTCCAGAACTCTGCTGCAAGGCTGTTGACCAGGGTCCAGCAGGATGTCGCACATCACTCCAATTTTATTCTCATTACATTGGCTACCGATCCAGTTCAGGATCCAATTTAAAGTTCTTGTTCTGGCTTATATGTCTGGCACCTGTTTATATCTCGGAGCTGCTCAATCCTTACACTACTAAACAGGTCCCTCAGGTCTTCTAACCAGGGGACTACTGGTAGTCCCACGCACTCGTTTAAAAAAAAAAAAAAAAAAAAAGAAAAAGGTGACCGTTCCTTTGAAGCGGTGGCTCCAAACCTGTGGAACGCCCTTCCTGCTGTCTGACGTTCTGCAGTCTCTGTTGCAGCTTTTAAAAAGCAGCTGAAGACACATTTAGGGCTGTCCTCGACCAAAGAAATTCTTAGTCGACTAACACTTATAGGATTTTGTCGAGTAATCGATTAGTTGATTTAATTGACAGAGCTGTGCGCTTTGAGAGGTGGTTAAGACTAGAAAAGCTCAATATAAATGTAGTTAATTAACCATCTGTAAAACTGAGTTTCTCCACAATTAATCTTGCAAAAGCACCACTTTAAATCTTGTGTTTACCATAAATGTGCTCAGAAGTTTCTTGGAAATAAGTAATTAAGCATGAATAAGCATAAAAATGACTAATCGACTAAAGAAATCTTAGTCGACTAAGACCAAAACGACCGATTAGTCGACTAATCGACTAAGAGGTGGCAGCCCTAGACACATTTGTTTAAATTCGCGTTTGACTCTTGTAAACTTTGGGTTTTAGGTTTTAAATCGTTGAAATGATTTTCATTGGTCATTCAATAATTATTTTCTCTTTTCCCCCTTGTTTATTTTCTTTTGGATGTACTGTACTTTCAAAAATGTTTATCATGTGAAGCACTTTGTGACTGTATGTAAAAGGTGCTATATCAAATAAAGATATTATTATTATTATTATTATTATTATTATTATTATATTATTAAACACATTCAGAGAGGATTTGAAGTGCAATTTTTTGCTCTCAATTCTTATCATTTTGGCACTGCCGATTTCCTTTGGGGCTTGCTAAAACCTCATTGGTGTCGCCAAAAATTCCTCTATGCAGGAAAAACCCTGGAACAGTATAATTTGGATGTGTACTCTAGACACTTAAACAGGGTATTGTTGAAATAAAAGCTTGTTATTTGGGTAATTAAATCTAAATTCTGACAGACAAATTTGTGCAGGCATACACTGACACACAGACTGAACACACGCACACAAATCCAGCAACACACAGCCCGTATCAATACCCAGTTCCCTGTGGCAATCAGTGGAAATTCAGACACAGGGGAATTCCCCGGAAACAACTTATTATAAAAAGGGATCCAAAGTAAGGCCTCAAAGCTATCATCTGAAGGTGTGGTGAAAGCACAGCGCAAACACACATCTCAGACCAGCCTTATGTCAACTTTGAAGGCTCTTCCAATAAATCACATGTCTCTTAGGGTTATAATGAGCAGGGAAGAATAATAAATAACCATGTTAAGTCATTCATTCCTTGAACCTACAGACACATTGCCGGTCTCTAACCAAGGCTGTTCCTTGTTCCACAGATTAAGTGCAGATCCACGCAGCAGAATACGCAGCTCTGATGCACAATTGTCATCGCAGCATAACAAAATAGCGTAATACGTCACCCCCAGACTTTATGTGGCCTAAGGATCAGAACAATTGGAGAGCGAAAATGTAGAGCATTCAGCTCTGTATTGCAAAGTCTACGGGAAAAAGGCCCGACTGTTCCAAGTTTAAAATGTGCCAAAATCATACTTTGTACAATGAGGAGATATTACGGTGTCGCCCCGCGTGTTTGGCACGATGATTTATGTATGCTAGAGGTAGTCTGGATCGACGATGGTGAAGTTATGGGATAGTTCTGGCGCCGCCGGAAGTTCGGCCAGTTGTCACTCAATTTCTGTTTTTTTGCGTTTACTTTAAACTCCGGTTGCATTGAGCACCATTAACCTCACTCACTCGCTCATTCACTGGGCAATTAATTAATAATCTACTCATATACATAACTGGACACTAACTGCTCTTAACTGCTAATTTATGCTAAATGTCATTTATTCACTGTAACAACATATGCATACATACACAGTCCTATGTATGTATCTTTATTTATCTATAGTTTGTTTTACTGTTTATTTACTTCCCATATTTAGCTAAAAGTTTATCGTTATTGTTATACTGTATTTTCTATACTGTATCTTTATACCTGGTGTTTTGTAAGCTGAAATCTGCTGCTGGAAATCCAATTTCCTTGCGGAAGTCATCCCAAAAGGATTAATAAAGAGAAGTCTAAGTCTAACCGGAACCTCTGAGCAACGTTACAAGCTCAAAAGGGTATGTTTTGAAGTCAATTTGGATGGTGCAACAAGGCAGGCCTGCTTGGTTATTTCGGGAAGTGATTGTCAAGGTTTACAAAGAATATGTTTACGACATTTACCATCTAACGGGGACGTTTTGGGACGTATAAAAAGGAGCATCCCCAGAAGGCGCAGTCGTTCACAAGCAAGGATGGGGTGAGTTTCACCACTTTGTGAACAACTGCGTGAGCAAATAGTCTTAACAGTTTAAGAACAACGTTTTTCAATGTACAAATGCAAGGAATTTAGGGATTCCATCATCTACAGTCCATAATATCATCAAAAGAGAGTATTTGGAGAAATCTCTGCACGTAAGTGGCAAGGCCCAAAACCAACACTGAATGCCTCTGACCTTCGATCCCTCAGGCCGCACTGCATTAAAAACCGACATTGTGTAAAGGACATTACCACGTGGGCTCAGGAAGACTTCGGAAAACCAGTCACAGTTGGTCGCTACATCTACAAGTGCAAGTTAAAACCCTACTGTGCAAAGCGAAAGCCATTTATCAACAACACCCAGAAACACCGCTGGCTTCTCTGGGCCCGAGCTCATCTGAGATGGACTGACGCAAAGTGGAAAAGTGTGCTGTGGTCTGCCGAGTCCACATTTCAAATAGTTTTTGGAAATCATTAACGTCATGTCCTCTGAGCCAAAGAGGAAAAGGACCATTCAGATTGTTATCAGCGCAAAGGTCCAAAGCCAGCATCTTTGATGGTATGGGGGTGTGTTAGTGCCCACGGCATGGGTAACTTGCACACCTGTGAAGGCACCATTAATGTTGAAAGGTACATACAGGTTTTGGAGCAACATAAGCCGCCATCCAAGCAAAGTCTTTTTCAGGGACGTCCCTACTTATTTCAGCAAGATGATGCTTAGCCACATTCTGCACGGGTTACAACAGCGTGGCTTCGTAGTAAAATAGTGCCCATTGAAAATATGTGGCCCCTATGAAGCGCAAAATATGACAACAGAGACCCTGGACTGTTGAGCAACTGAAGTCGTACATCAAGCAAGAATGGGAAAGAATTCCACCTACAAAGCTTCAACAATTAGTGCAACATGCCCCTGTCCCAGCTTTTTAGGAACTTGTTGCAGGCATCAAATTCAAAATGAGCGACTGTACCTTTTGGGGATGCTCCTTTTTATACCCAATCATGACCAGTTAACCTGTTCACCTGTGGAATGTCCCAAACAGGTGTTTTTTGAGCATCCCCAACTTTCCCACTCTTTTGTTGCCCCTGTCCCAGCTTTTTTGGAACGTGTTGAGGGCATCAAATTCAAGAGTGAATAATAATAACGTTTATCAGTTTAAACATTAAATGTGTTCTTTGTAGTGTATTCAATTGAATATAGGTTGAAAAGGATTTGCAAATCATTGGATTCTGTTTTTATTTACGTTTTACACAACGTCCAAACTTCATTGGAATTGGGGTTTGTATGCACAATTGAATAAACTAATTGATGTTCAATGCGATAAACTGTGTTACATCGGACAAAAATCTCTTCACACATGTACAACAAAAAACATTAAAAATCGATTAGTATTTAATAACAATTTGCTTGAAATTATTAATTTGGACCATATAAGCTTGAAAAAATGATAGTCCGAGTAACAATCATTTCATCACCTATGCATCAGAATACTATAATATTATCAAATTTGATTGTAGATTCTGCTGACAACACCAGTTCATTATGATGTACGCTTCTCATACACACACATATGCTCATTTCACTCCACAGCATGTGCAAAACAAATAGAAATTTGCACTAAATTACAGTATGTGCTGTTCTAAATCTCATGCCGGATTGTACTTGACAAATCCTTCTTTGCCCTGTAGCAAAAAAAAAAAAAACCTGACTGATGTTTACATTTCACCGCAAGGGAGACGACGGGCTTAACTGAATTTCCCTGATGTTTGCTCTGGGACAGGTGTCACATGGTGTGGCCCAGGAGAGGGAAAGGAGAGAAGAGAGACAGAGAAGTAGGCTGGCTATCTAAAACCAATACCTCCAAGTGGAATAGTGCTGCTTTTGTCACAAATTAGACACCTCACTAAAGCATTCCGTTTTCCCAAAAGGTGAAGGGGCTAAAAAAAAAAAAATATACACACTGAACAAATGTAGAGACCTGCTGGGTAATTAACTTACCAATTATTCTCAGCGAACACGGGGTCAGTCAGGGACTGAGAATGTCAAGGCAGATCTTAAGCTGCCGTGACTTTCTGTCTATGCTGTTGCTTGCGCTTGCGCTTGCCAGGAACGTCATAGGGCTTAAAAGGAAGGTGTAAGGCTGAATACTAGATGGATTTGCTTAGGTGGAAAGTTTGGAGATTTGGACTTAACAGCCAACGATCTAAGCTCACCTGTGCACGGCCTGCCGTAGGACGACACTGGGTTACGTAATGCAAAATCCAGCCAAGCTTTCAGTGACTTGCCAGAATTTGACTGATTAACCAGCATGAGTGAATGAGTGCATGAGTGCATGTGGCATATTTCCAAAAAAAATAAAGCTAATTAGAATTTAGTAAGGTGAGCTGGTTAGTTAGTTTCTATGTAAACATTGTCAATGGCCGCATTATTGGGGATTTGCCGGGTAAACTTCCCTACAGCTCGACGCTGGGTGAGAGTTGTAGATCATGGCATTGAACATGGTCTTAAAACATAACTAATCCCACAGGAGCCACAGAATATGCTCCAATCTCAAAATTCAATGAGGACTCAGACAGTGTTCATGCCAAGACAAATACAGTAAATGTTCATAAAAACTAAAAAGGTTTGTGAATACAGTAGTACTGACCTGGAAGTCCACGGAGCTTGGCTTTTTTCACTGCAACACAAAACGGAAACAATGATTAGGCTAATTGTAAAACAGATTAAAGTCATCTTATTTGGAATCCACTGAATAACAAAGGAAAAGAAAAAAAAACAACAATGATGTTGAGCACGATGTGGAACAAGTATGGAAAAACAAGTCAGAAATGTTAACATATCTGGGCATGAGTAATGAAAGGTGAACAGAGTCTCATGTTATTGAAGCCTGACAAATTCATTTATATGCAGACAAGCCGTGAGTCGATGACTCGTGACACACAAACACGTCAACGGCCTCACAATGTTGTCGTCCGCAAAAGCAGGAACACTAAATGTGCAGCTTGATCAAAACAGATGAGCCATTTGTTATGGTGGGCAGCTTTGCGTGAAAATGCTATTAAAACACAAAAACATTGAATGTTTTCGTTGAATTCAGGCGTCACCTTGCCTGATTGGGTGGCTTTTTGATCACTCATGATACTATCATGTAAAATTGCTTCATTTCCATTTCCCTATTGCATTTATTTTTACCTTTACTCTACCATAGTAACTGCCATTGAATAACTAATCTTTACTTATTCGCCTGATACACAAGCTGTTCTTATTTATAATACAACCCTTTGTGAAAACCCTCCCACACCGGATGAATAATCCCAACCTCCGCTAGCGTTTAGAAGTGAAATAGATGACAAAAGCAATCATATTTCTCAAGTTTCTTTATGAGTCTAGCTAATTCAAATTATAGTCTAATCTGTAGGGTTGGGCATCGAGAACCGGTTCCAACTTGGAATTCAAATTACAATTGAAATGGAAGGTTTTTTTTGTTTTTTTGTTGTTTTTTTTTAAATTGGAATCGTTTGGAAAATTTTGTTTTGAATCCGATCCATCGGTTTCAAATTTAACACGCGCAAGTTTTGGTTTCCGTAGTGGCCACCGTACTTCCAGGCGCTTGTTGTGTTGCAGCCACGGAGCCCAGTAAGCGGCGCTCTAGTGTGGCTTTATTTTACGTTGGAAAAGCCAGGTAAAACTGTAAATCACCATGGAATCAAAATTAAATTGTCCTCTTCTCTGTGAAATAAGCCAGTTTTTCCTGCATAGAGGATTTTTTTGGGCACCCCCCAAAGAGGTTTTTGCCAGCACCAAAGGAAAATCACCAGCGCCAAAATAATAGAAAATATTTTTTTAAAAATCGCAATTCAATACCTCCCTGAATGTGTTTAATAGCAATTTACCAAGTAACCGTTGAACAAGCAGAACATAAACTTGAATAGGAGCGTTAATCTCAGTTTTGACGTCCATAGTCTGGCTGTGTCAGACTCTCCTGATGATTTTTACGGTAGTATTTAAATGGTGCCCCCATGTATTTCATTACTTTGTGGTAATGTCTTAAGTTCTACCATGGACTCTAACATTATTTATGGAAAAGAAAATGCCTTGGTTACCTTGTTTCAAGCCAGTCTAGCGTAGACGCTTCTGGACGGAGGTATTTTCTATAGTGTCCTCACTACTGGGTATTGTCATACAACCTAGTCCCTCCCTCTGCCTTCTTAACGATGATTCACAGCTATCCCTTACTCTCAACCAACGTAGACTACTCCTGGCAGGGCTTACGGCAGCGAAGAAGACCATCTTAAGGCTTTGGTTCCACCCTAATCTACCCTTAACACAATATTGGCTAACTGACTACCAGTATATTACCTCTCGAGTGTACAACTGCACACCTCAACAAGGCCAAACTAACAACCATCCAGGCATGGTCGCAGATTACAGTATCCATCCAAAACCACCTTATGAAACAGAAAAATCTGACCTGTATGTAGATTTGTGGGTGTTTATTTTTATTTAATTTTACTTATTTTATGCATATATGTTTTTGTGTGTTTATATATATATATATATATATATATATATATATATATATACATATATACATACACATATATACATACACATACATATACATACATACATACACACATATATATTTTTTTTTTGTATTATTATTATTTTCTGGGGAATGCTTTATACTTAGTAGTTCATTTTCACATTGTAACTGCTATCTTTTCACTCATCTACTTCACCATCTCACTTTTATCTGTCATGAGCTATATATTCAATGTCGTACTGTAGTTTGTGCTATACATGTTCAGAGTAAATATGATTGTAAATGTAACATTTCAATCTTTTCTAATAAAAAATTGTTGATCACAAAAAAAAAAACATTCTAGCGTGGTATAGAAAGCCTACAGGAAGACTCAGCTCAATTTGTGCCGGTTCTCAACAATATTCATGAGCTAAGCTGCTTGTACTCTGACTGGCTAACAGTTAGCCAATGAGAGCCTGGCTATCAGCATCCTTTACGTTTATCTGTGTTTTTTTGCCCGCAACATGCCCTAGGATTAGGCACTGGTTATGGTTAGGGTTAAGTGCCTTGAAGTCAACGGTTGCAGCGCTGCCTTGAAGTCAATTAGGCAATGGTTTGGTGAAGGTTAGGTGCCTTGGAGGCAGCGGTCGCAGCTCTACCTGGAAGGAGCCGTTGGGGGCAAAAAACACCATTGAGCATCCTTTACCCAGCGCAACTGGGCGAGCTCATAGTAATGAGCTCGGGCAATATGATGTCAGACTGACCAGCTTTTGTAATTGGCCTGATTTCTCCACTTATTTATTTTCAGTGGCTAGAGCTGACAGAGGAGGTAGCAGTTCATTTTCCCATTCACGACATAACACATATGGACCTAACATATTTCAAAAAATACAAGTAAAAACAGTTGTGTGTGACAGGGCACCTTTAAATATTATTAGTTTTTAAAGCAGTTTTGTTAATTGGGGTTTCATTTACTCAACTTTTATATATATTTTCTGTTTATCAAATTGTCAGAAAATAATACATAGAATTCTTTTGAATAAGGTGAAAGACTCTTTGCCTTTACTGTACGCGGACCGATCATGCTTGTCTTGCGTAGTCACCCCCCAAAGGCTCATTCTGAGTCAGTAAAAACCCTGTCAGCATGTGACCTGTTTTAAGAATCTGTTTTGGAGTTTTAATTATTAAAATCAAAACAATTCCCAACCCTAGTAGCCTAATCTGTATTGCAATATTTGTCATCAAGATACACTGTCATATAGACCTTGCATTGAGTAAGAGCTTTTAGATTATACATGTGGAAAACAATGTACTTAAGATTCACACCCACATTTTATCAGAGTTGACAAACTTATTTTATTTCATTGGTATCAACTTTAATATAATCAAGAAGAATACGGCTAGACAGCTGTGTCACAAATAGAGCTGCAACTAATTATTTTTCATAGGTCGCTTAATCTGTTGATTATTTTCTCGATTAATCGATTAGTCAAGGTCTGTAAAATGTCAGAAAATGGTGAAAAATGTGGATCAGTTTCCCACACGCCCAAGATGAAGTCCTCAAATGTCTTGTTTTGTCCACAACTCAAAATATATTCAGTTTACGGTCACAGAGGAGAGGAAAAACTAGAACATATTCACATTTAACAAGCTGGAATCAAAGAATTTTTACTTTTGTCTTAAAAAGATTATTCAAACCAACTAATCGATTCTCAAAATAGTTGCATAGATTAATTTAAAAGTCGACAACTAAATTGATTCATCTTTGCAGCTGGTAAACAAACACAAAACACAAAAGTGGGCCAGGGCAGATGGGTGTTAAAATAACAACAACAACAACAAAAAAAACTGTCAACAGCAGCCATTTCATAAAACTTAAAAAAAAATCATTAACGGGGAAAAATGCTTGCTGATGTATTTTGGTTTATTTTTAGACCATCTTTAGCCCCTCAATGCATCTATACAATACCAGTTATGGGATTGTGAAGTACTTTGGAGGGGATTAATTGTGATTGCTGTTGGAGGTTTATGTGTCCAGGCATATAAACTACTAAAGCTTCGGAGCTTGAGATGGCAGATGGGCAGGACGGGATGATGGAGGCACAAATGAAGCTTTCATATTTTCATGCAACGTCCCCTGTGCACATTCAAACAACATTTCAATGTGTACTCTGTCTAAAACATCACTCTTGCTTATGAATTGAACAAGTATATAGATAAGATATTAAGATATTACAATTTTAGCACAGAACATTAGAAAAAGTCAAAGAATTAAGGATTACAACTCAGTCTTTTTCCAGTGTTGTCATTAAGGATAAAAAAAAGGAACTTTGTTATCACAAAGGAGGGGGAAAAACAAAACGAACTTCTTCCGAAGGGTTTCCTGTCTTGTACATACCACACTGTGAAGCGGAAAGGGAGCAGTGGAAATGTGGAGAGAAACCAGCAGTGTGATTCTTTTTTCTTCTTTTTTTGGGGGGGCTTTCCACTAATTCTTTTCAGCTATGTGTCCAACTCTTTGTCACTGGGGCAAATGAGATGGCACAGTGGCCTTATGTCCTACATTGCATGCTGTTATTTAGGGCTGCGGTACACAGAGCAGAGGGCAATAAACCAGGGGCCGGGCCATTATGGTGGAAACTGATGCTTATCATTTTCTGTCCTGGGTCCCTCCATGGCTTTAGAGGCTATTTAGCTCACTATTTGGCAGGGCTAGTTGTACAATGAACCTTTTATTTTGTTGTTATTTAACCTTTATTTAACCAGGTAGGCCGACTGAAAACAAATTCTCCTTTGCAACGACGACTTGGCCAAGATAAAAGCATAAAACGTGCGAGACAACATTACACATGAAATATGCAAAATATGAACACACAAAACACAGTAAAGAGTCTACTAAAAACACAGGTCAAAACATGCTGAGTGTAGTACAGAGTCTATAGTTTGTGCAAATGGAATAGTGTAAAAGAGCATTAAGCAAATATTAAACAAATATGACAGCAGTGCAGGTGAGAATGTGCAACTAGCAACCCTATCAACCTGCTCAGTGTTTACCCACACATAGACTCATTTGTGGCGGTGTGCCATACAATCAACACCGGCCGCCACATATTGCGTTTCATTACTCTTTTTCTTTACGCTACTTAAAACACGCAGCGTATTCGTTCAGCTGCATTTCCTTTCCCTGCTCTACTCAGTCTCTCGGTCACTTGCGTCTCTCTCACATAGGCCACACACACACACACACACATACACATACACACACACACTATCTTTGTGGGGACCCGTCACTGGCATAATGCATTCCCTAGCCCCTTACCCTTACCTTAACCATCACAACTAAATGCCTAACCTTAACCCTCACCCTAACCATAACCTAATTCTATCCCTAATCCTAAAACCAAGTCTTAGCCCTGAAACAGCCCTTTAAGAGAAGACGTCTGGCGAAATTCAAAAGTTCACGAAAGGTTGGTGTCTCGTGAACACCTTTACACAATCGCACGTTAAAAAGTGCTATCAAAATATTTTATATACAATGTTGTCAATGTTGTCGGCCCGACCCGACTCTTAGCAAACAAGCGATTGTGCCTGCTTTCGAAAGTTAACTAGTCGCAAGTTTGCGGTAAAATGCAGTTGGGTTGTCGAGGTCAAAACACTTTATGTAGCCGCTGTGAATCAAATAAACTTGTTATGAATAATGTTATGTCATTTTTCTACTCTTACATTGAATGTTTGCTGCTTCAATCCAGATCTCAACAGTCCAAACCGGTGGAATTAGTTACGTTATTAATTTAATTATAACAAAATATTTTCAGGCTTCAACCAGTGCTGCTCAAGAAGAAAGACAGGGTCACTGGGAGAGAAAGAGATAGAGATAGATGTGTTAGGCATTGAAGAAAGAGTAGGAGAAGAGGACAGCATCCAACAGCGTGTCCACCGCAGTTTTTGATACTTGATTGTTACGAAAAGAACTATTTTACACGCCCCTCCCTGCATGCCACAAATTTCTTTTTCCAAGCGTGCTTACTTATTTCTGAACGTACCTGCAACTGGATTTAAATACATTTAAGCAGGTGCATGCTTTGGTCACAGTTGATTCTGGGGCACTCCTCGGTGGTCAAACTTCATAAAACTTTTTTTGGACGGGACGTTGATAACTGCGTCGGTCTTAAACTAGCAAAGACACTTGCGTCATCATGTGCTTCGTCAGGACTGAAGGTGCGTTTTGATCAAATTGCATAGACAACATACGCAAACAACCCCGCAGCTGTCACTCGATTTTATTTCAAATATTCCTAAATCCCGATTGGCACTTGGAAATACTTGGCATCATGTTTTTCGAACTGGCAAAAAAAAAAAAAAAAAAAACAGAAATACAAAAATGTGTTGGGTGAATTACCAAAACCTTTCTTGGCATTGTAAAAATCACGGGTCCATGTAAGCCTCCAATGTTTTATTTTGGAAAAAAAAAGGATCTACTGCTGCACTGTTGCAGACAGTGGTGTGTTTGTGCTGGCTGTTGGCTCTGATCAGGTGTGTAAGAAGGAGGGAGGGAGGGGGGGGGGGGGAGAGAGAGAGAGAGAGAGAGAGAGAGAGAGAGAGAGAGAGAGAGAGAGAGAGAGAGAGAGCGCAACAGATGGCCAGGGGATTACTCCCACAATCTCTAAGCGCGCTCTCTGCCTCTTTCTCTCTAATTCCACTACTCCGCTGCTCGCTTCACTCCACCCCTCTGCTGCAGTTCAGTTGTTTTTAGCCTCTGGTTCTCATCCTTTATTCAGTTATGTGCTTGTAATATCTCCTCACCTACTTAACCAGCTGCAAAGTCAAATAAGCAGGCTCGGCTCAAACAGTGTTGACGCGTTGGATGCATCGGAGGCTTGAACGCGTGAAAGACCGGAGTGGGTGCCACGACAAAGAAGTGCTACATCACTGTTATCATTAAAAAAAAAAAAAAAAGGAGTAAAACTCATTTCTACTGTATTGTCAACAGAGGAATCAGCATACAAAAGAGGATGATGCATGAAACAAGCTCAACATCCGGTGTGGACACTGTTCAGCCAGCAATAAAAAACCCCGCGACCAACGTAGGAAGCGTGGAGCCAGTTCACCATCACTTAAACACCACTAAACAGAGCAGACTTTGCTCGGAAAACATTTATGTACAGTGATGTGGCATAATTGCTTTATTGCTTAAAACGTCCCCACATCCTAACACCTTCCAGCAGAGTTTGGTCAAGTGCTACTTCCTCATATTCCAATGACAACCTTCAGGACGTTGAGTCCAGTCTGAGCACTGGGGCCGCGTGATATGAGGAAAATATGCGATCGAACGTTGCGAAAACCAAATTACTTGCGATAAACAAAACGGATATTAAAGTGTGCTCGGCTCTGCTGCTTTCAGGCATCTGCTAAAATACTATGAACTGCTTGTTGAATTTGAAACAAATGAAAGGAAATCATTTCCAATAGGGCTGGGCAATATGGAGAAAATCAAATATCACGATATCTTTGACCAAATACCTCGATATCGACACCGCAGCGATATTGTAGTGTTGACTATTGTTGCTTTCACAAAATATTTACACAATGAGATTTTAGATAAATAATCATCAGTAATGTGGATATAATGACTAAGTGGGTAAAGGCAAATAATAGAACAGATACAAAAATCTGGTAAGTTCAGAAAATGACGCAACTTTACTGTAATGCAGCCTCTAAAACCAGGAAAAGAAAACACTTATGTCATATCACGATATTACAATATCCAAAATCTAAGACGATATCCAGTCTCATATCACGATATCGCTATAATATCGATATATTGCCCAGCTCTAATTTCCAACATTCGTTTGTTGAAGAAATTGAACATTGAATTGAATATAAAAAAAAAAGAATGGCCGTTACATTTTAAAAGGGCAGCCTGCTACTGATATTTTCTTTCAACTAACTCAACAATCTGAGTGTCTTTCGCGATAAGTCGCAGCCTTTCGCGCTGCGTTTATTGCGCCAGTGGATATCTCAGAAAAGCGATAACAAAATGATGGATCGTGCAGCCCTACTGAGCACATCAACCATCCGCTGTTAACTGCCCTCCATCAAGGCACCGCATGACACACTGGGTGATGGACAACACGGGAAATATTGCCATCAACTCCGTCCATAACCACTTCCCTCAAAAGCTTGGAGGAGGCCATACGAGTCCTTAAGTGGGCACTCACACAAAGTGATCCGGCAATTTACCGAAGGGCGGTGCAGCGAGGGGGAGCGTCAATGAAACGGCCCATTTGTGTGAGGTCCTGTTGTGTTCCGTTAAATAATCGTGATTTCAAAATTGGCCAAAATAATCGTGATTATAAAGCTGGGCAATATACCAATAGTATATCGATATTGTGATATGAAACTAGATATCGACCTAGATTTTGGATATCGTAATATGGCATAAGTGTTGTCTTTTCCTGGTTTTAAAGGCTGCATTACAGTAAAGTAATTTCATTATGTCTGAACTTACTAAACTGTTGTAACTGTTCTATTATTTGCCTTGACCCACTATATCGTCATTATATCCACATTACTGATGATTATTTATCTAACATCTCATGGTGTAAATATTTTTTGAAAGCACCAATAGTCAACAATACAATATTGTTGCGGTATCGATATTGAGGTATTTGGTAAAAAAAATATCGTGATATTTGATTTTCTCCATATCGCCCAGCCCTTCGTGATGATTTATTTTTTATTTTTTCCCATTACAACTCCAATAGTGCAGCATGATGAGGTCCATGTGAGCCATGCGTTCAGCCGTCCCTGCCCTGATCCACAGCAGGAATCTCTCCCCACATGTCCACTTGTAAGGGCCACCACTTATCTGTTTTGTAAAGACATCGCCATGGAGATGAAGCATCTCTCGACTCCCAATAAATAAGCAACATTGTCAAGCTGTGCTATCAGGGGATGAGTCACAACATCAGCTAGTCACACAACGCCATATACCCACTTAAAAATGTGCAATGACATACTTTCCATTATATTTGACACATTTTAAATTGTCATCTGTGTCATCTTTCTTTGCCTAGGCTAAATAAAAAGGTATTTTAGCCGTGAATTGCTGGATAAAAGTGTATCAAAATTCAGGAAATTAAGTCTTGGACACTGAAAATTTCCCTGGGCAAGGACAGTCTTTCAATTACTTACTATAAATACTGGTGGTTTCGGCAACATTTTATAGTGGAGGCATCACACCTAGCCGAAAAAAAAAAAAAAAAAAGCTTCCTAACATTTAGTCACCTAATACCTAACGTCACCATCTGTCTGATTTAGATCGTTTGACAGATCGCATCGTGCGTTTGATTCGCAGCATATAATCAGAGCAGCGTGTTGCAACAGTGTTGCAACAATCAGTGACAATCAGCTCCTGGTGTGAGAGAAAGAAAACTCTTCGATAGGTAGCTATACTGCTTCAACAGGGAGGATTCCTGCTCTGCACGGCTGTATATCTTGAGATGAGAGTTGTGACAATCATTACTTAACGTTGACACAGATAACGTTTGCACAGAAACTTAAGATCATAACAGAACGTGTTTGCTTGATTGTGTAAACACGCAGGAGTCTAATTTTCTTAAGTATATTTGAACAGAAGTCCGCCTGACTGTATTTTCAATCCAAATTTTAAAATTCAAAAGATAGGGAAAAGAGAAAGAAAAATGTTTTTCCTATGTTTAAAGCCCTCTTTCGAAATGACAAAAAAAATATATATAAAACACTTGATGGCCAACTTAACTATTTGGAGAAAAAAAAATGATATGTGAAGTTTGGCAGGGTGGCTCTGTCATCATTACAGATGTGCATACAGTACATATGTGGTTAAAAGGAAAGAAGCCTGCAGCTCTGTTTAAGCTTGTTGCATGATTTGCTCTCTCTCTCCCTCCCTCCCTCCCCCCCCCCCCTCCTCCTCCTCATCCTGGCAGCACTGGACCACATTGCTGGGTATTGGTCTTGTTGACATAAAAAAAAAAAAAAAAAAAGGTTATTACATAAGGTGCTTTGTTGCTGTAAAGGATTGTCCAACTTCTTTATGGTGTTAACCCACCCTAGCCTGATTTGCTTTAGTCATGTATTCGCACAGAAACAGAAACCTTATTTGAAAGGTGCTATACACAAAAGAAATATGAATAAATCAATTATTATATTTTTTATTATTTTCATTTGGACCCCTAAGTAAAAATGCAATTGCTGTATATATGATATAAGTTATTTAAATTAAGTAAACCCTAATCTTAATTTTCACAATGTGATCTAGGCTATAACTCTTATTCTGAACTGGGATCATCCTGAACTGACCATAAATTAGAGTAGCCCAATAATGGCTACTGGTTTTGTTGTTTTGATATCTCATAAGTATCAGTGGTGGTTCTGTTTAGGCTACAACAGCTGGCATGGAAGGCTAGTTAGGAAAACAATCTCAAATATGATTCTTGTTTTTCATGAAGAGTCTGTGTTTTTAAGAAGAAAACAAACGTAAAATCACGACGGGACAAATGCTACTAGCCACTTTTTTTGCTCCCTGAGGGAGGATGCCTCTTGCCAGAAAACCTGTTCTGTAAGATTATCAGATTATCAGATTGAATTCAAACAAACTCAAGGTTTTACGTGTAAAACTTAGTGTTAATGTCGTTTCTAACCATGTAACGGTAAAGAAATAAAAAAAATAAACGTCAAACTTACCTCTGACACACAGTAACGACATGGCAAAGCGCTTCCAGCGACAGTCTAGTAGTTTCACAGTTTGTAGATAAGGCTGTCAGCGGAGATTTATACTCTCTCCGGTATCATTGTCAACCGTCAAATTACTTTTCAAAATCGCCGATAAGCTCCAACTCGATGTTTACAGGTGGTTTTCTGATTCTGGACTCGGGGCAAGAACGGCAGTAGCCCCCCGCCACGGCCACGCCATTGTTAAAACTCTCATCACAGGTTTTCAGACTGACGAACAACCTGAGGGCACGGAGAGGGAGAGAGAGGGGGGAAAGGCGGGGTCGAGGCACCTGTTACTGGCGTCCGAGGTGTCCAATCAAAATACAGTACCGCACTGGAGGGCAGAGCCGCTTAAAAATAAATCCGACCAATCACTGTGAGGGACAGGTTAGAGGAAGAAACAGGTTACGCACACATCCTGGGCACAACAAACACCTGTAACTTTTTACAAGAGTGACATTTTGAGCTGTTTCATTGCTTTTTCATAGCTGTAAATAATATGTTTAGATAGATAGATAGATCTGTTATTGTCATTGTGCTCAGAGTACAATGACAATCTGTTCGGCAGCTCTTTCAGTAGTGTGCATGAATAATTGAATAAATAGAAAAAAGTTAAGTAAACAGAACAAAGGCAACTAGTAAAAATATGAATACAAGCAAAATGTATACAAAGTATCTTAAAAAATAATATATATATATATATATATGTGTGTTATTTTTAAATAGTAAAACACAAGTGTTTAAAAAGTGACCATTTAACAAAAATAAAATTAAAAAATAATGTTTAATTGTTACTATATTTTAAAAAAAACTTAATTATAGTTGTCTTTATTCATTTACAATGTAATGCTAGACAACATTTATTCTTAATTGAATGTGATGTGAATGGACAATTACAATTTGTATGTCTTGGACTTCTCCTTTTGTGTTTGCAACACACAACATTATTTCTTAGTTTCTCAATTCTCTTTTATTTCTCGTCTATGGTTTGTTTTAATGCATTAACAGTATTCCCACTTTTTGTTTTGTTTTATTGCAGTATTTTATTTGGCTATATAGTTGCTGCATAGCCTACTATTAAAACTGATTTAGCATAATTTGCTGAAGTGTCAAGTCAGGTTAGGTTTATAAACCCTTTTATCACATGCCTTTTGAACGGCCATGCCATTAGGGATCCCAAACATTAAATTAAATTTGGTAAATCTGAATATGGTCTGCGGCATACAACTGTGAGCTAAGAGCTAAGACAAAATAACCAACAGCACCATCGTGTGTTTAAGTGAGTCATTGCATTGGGTCCTGAAACATGTATTTAATCACTTAAAGTAAATGTTTGCTGTTTAATTGAACGTGTTACATTGTAGGAGAAGGTGCATCTCCCCTCACCTGTCGATCAGTGAACATGTAGAGCCATTCTTTTTTCTTTTGTTTGCCATGATTTTTTGTGTCTTCTTATTTTGATTGCTACTTTTATTGTCACTGAGCCTGTACTTGGTTAGGATCTGCCTGTCTTTGTAAATGCTGGGTAACTTTAGGGTACAGTACTAGGTAACACAATAGTTTCCTTATCCTTATATACCTCATAGGCCAAAATATTAGGGGGATGTTTTCATGTTTTGGCTTCAGAATATCTTGAATGCAGACCTGTACTGGCCAAAAAAGTACCAAACAAATAAATAATTAAAGAAATGTTTGTATTTTTATTATTATTAATATTATTATTATTAGGCCTAGTAGTAGTAGTAAGTTAGTATTAACCATTGACATATATATATGTGTATATATATATATATATATATATATATATATATATATATATATATATATATATATATATATATATATATATATATATATAAATAAAAGGTATTAACAGTTGCAGGTAACATTATCGTGCTAGCGGAACCCTAGCCGTTCGGTTATTGCAGCCCGAGGTTTTCCACCGTTGCACCACTGATGTAACTTTCATTTCCTGACTGGTAAGGGTCATTACATTATGAGCCCAGAGTTTGTGTAGAGTAGAGTCCGGTCTACGAAGCTGAACCGTCTTTTCACAATCACTGAACTTAATGAAATGATGTTACGAACGCTGTGTCGGACCGGCGGGGCCCTTCTTCAGGTAAATATCCGGTTTGTTAGCATATATGTGCCCACATTCTGACACTTCTTTCCCAGCCGTCGGTAATGTGGGTGTCATTCAGCGTGCATCAGAGTGTTAATAATCCACCAAATGTCACTCTTCATCCTGATAAAAGTGCCACCCAGTCCGTACCAATTTAACAAGAGTTGTATATATATATATATATATATATATATATATATATATATAAAAAAGATGACCACTGACTGACATGCTAACTATTCAATAGAAAGTAGAGAGATAGTAGAACATGTAGCCTACCATTATGACATGAAAACCTTCACACTGTTAACCTAACTTTATACATAATATAGGACGACAAACAAGGATACATACATGCATACATACTGCATCTTTACAGTAATATATATATATATATATATATATATATATATATATATATATATGGTTTTATGTCAGCCTAATAGCTGGTTTGAGAGCATTGAGAGATGATTTTATGGAAAGTATCCCATGCCAATCTCTAGGTATGGTGATGGCTGTGTGATGATGTGGGGCTATTTTAATTCCAGAGGCCAAGGGAACTTTATCAGGATGCATAGTATCCTGGATCCATGAAATAACTGGCCTTTAAAAATAAAAATCTGCCTGCCTCTATGGGAATTCAACATAGGGGTGTACTCCCTTTTGTTGCCAGCGGTTTAGACATTAATGGCTGTATGTTGAGTTATTTTGAGGGGACAGCACATTTACATTGTTATACAAGCTGTAAACTTAATACTTTACATTGTAGCAAAGTATAATTTCGTCAGTGTTGTCCCATTAAAAGATATAATGAACTATTTACCAAAATGTGAGGGTCTACTCACTTTTGTGAGATACTGTATGTATGTGTATATATATATATATATATATATATATATATATATATACATACATACATACATACATACATACATACACACACACACACACACACACTGTATATATATTGAACAAAATCCGAAATAAAAAAACAGTAATGTTACAATACTAAAAGTGAGCAGAAGCAAACATATTTTCATATAAGTCAACAAACTTGAAAGTGGTTCACTTCTCAATTATTATTATTATTATTATTATTATTATTATTATTGTTATATTAGAGGTGGAATGATTGCCCAAGTATAATTTATAAAGCAACTACATGTAATAAAAGATGTGTATATTTTGGCGTAACGTGGATGCGTCACACACATCTGTATTTGCTGCGTGAATGAATGAATTGTTTACTTTTGTATCTGTCCGCTTACACGGCCCATCCGCTATAGGATTATTCAGACACATTTTAAACAAACACTTTTCTAGTGCTGACACTGACAAAATATATACATAAAGGTTACAACAAACAAATTGATAAACAAAGAGTAAATACAGGTAGGGTACTAACATAGTTAACATTTCAACAGAAAACCCTTTAAGACCAAAACAAATGACAGTAGAAGTTGTTTGTACAAAAAATAAACAGCATTTTCTTATCGTAAAATCAATATCTTGTGGTTTCTGACTGTTAAATGTGCTGCACATACCACGTACAGATGTCAGCTGTGGCTCTTGGAAATGATTAAGGCCATTTTGCACAGTTTCTCTGACTTCCTATGGACTAAACAATCAATTGATTTATCAAAATAGAATGATGATCAGTCGCAGCCCTGTCCTTTTTCGTTGTAGACAAGTGACCGTTGCAGCAAGGATTTGAAAAGCATATTTTGAGGATACATTTTCAAATTGGAAATTCGTTCACCAAGTTAAAGTTCTACAATCTGATGGCATTGGGTTTTCTTTTTCTTGTCCGTGTGTCTCTGTAGCAAACCCAGCGTGCCGCGCCCAGGTTGTGGGTTACGCCCGCCCAGCAGCGATGGGCGTCCAGCCTGCCCATGAACACCGTGGTCCTGTTTGTGCCCCAGCAGGAAGCCTGGGTGGTGGAGAGAATGGGTCGCTTCCACCGGATCCTAGAGCCGGTAATAACCCTGATCCCTAATGTCAATGTATTACTCTGGGGAACGGGGGTGGGGCGGGATAAAAACCAAAAGCTCAACAAGCCTCTTTTTTCTCTTTTTAGGGTCTGAACTTCCTCATACCCATACTTGACCGAGTGCGCTATGTGCAGAGTCTCAAAGAGATTGTCATTGATGTGCCGGAGCAGTCTGCAGTATCTCTAGGTACGGGATCAATACAGTGTTCAGTTCTAAAGTGTGACATAAGTTCCTAGACACACGGTATATTTAAAATGACACGATTGCTTTTACAGATAATGTAACACTACAGATCGATGGAGTGCTTTACTTAAGGATCCTAGACCCTTTTAAGGTATGCTGTTAAGAAACTACTTCATGCTGGAATGATTGGTCTGCTCACTTGTGTTGTTATACTCTGATGAAAAGTAATACCGTTTGTTTTATCTGTTGATCCATTCTGTTTGTTGCCAGGCCAGTTACGGTGTCGAGGAGCCAGAATATGCGGTGACACAGTTGGCGCAGACCACCATGCGTTCAGAATTAGGCAAACTCACACTGGACAAAGTCTTCAGGGTAATAAAAAAAGTGAATTGTAATGAAAGGTGTCAGAAGCACATCTGACATTACAGTTTTTTTGTTTGTTTACATTTGTATTTGATTTTTTATTTTTATTTTTTTTCAAGGAAAGGGAGTCGCTCAATTCCAACATCGTCCACTCCATCAACCAGGCTTCAGATGAGTGGGGGATCCGTTGCCTCCGTTATGAAATCAAAGATATACATGTTCCACCTCGTGTCAAGGAGTCCATGCAGATGCAGGTGGGGCAAATAGGACCAATATATATTGCTGATTGCCTTCGTCTGATAGATCGCTGTAGAGAACCTCACCTCCTCCCTTTTTCTTCCTGCTAAATGAGTTTTCTCTGTTGTCAGCACATGTGTGTAATAAAGGGGTTTTAAACTCAAATACCTTCAGCAGCAAATGCAATTTTTTTTTAACCCTTGTATTGTCTTCCGTTTGACCAGGAACTTGTTGTCCTTCTGGGTCAAAATTAACACTTTTTTTTTTTTAACAGGTTTTTTTATTAAATTAATTAATTCGTTCATTCATATTTGTGACAAATTTTCTTTTTGTCCCTTTTTTTAAAGCACTTTTTTCACTGTTTTAGTCACTTTTTTCAACATTTTCAATGCTATTTTTCACTAAGACCAACTTATTAACCGCTACACGTATTTTTGGAATACATGGTCAATACATTTCATTTATAGGAAATTATACCTACTTTTGAAATGATGAATTATTTTGACTAATATTAGAGGACCCAGACGTCTATCTCAAAGTTCAGTCAGGTTTTAAATCATTTTCAATTTTTTCAAATGATATAAAATTGAATACCCAAAATTCAATGAAAGTAGAGATCAAGGACTTGCAGTTGTACTTAACATTTTTGAGAACGGGTCAAATTTGACCCGAGGATAACGCAAGGGTTAAATCTTCTAAGTCTGTCAGAAACATTTAGTTTTTTTGTACGGCACGCCCAGGAGGTCATGTTTTGACTGTAGCAAGCCGAGTATAACATTCAGGATTTTACTGCTGAGATTCTGGCCAAGCTAGAGAGCTTGTATTAATGGCAGAACATTTTTTAACAGACATATTTTTTTTTTATTCCACTCTGTAGGTGGAGGCCGAGCGTAAGAAGAGAGCCACGGTGTTGGACTCTGAAGGGATGAGGGAAGCGGCCATTAATGTCGCTGAGGGTCAGAAACGAGCTCAGATTCTGGCCTCGGAGGGTGAAAAAGCAGAGCAGATCAATAAAGCGGCTGGTGGGTGCACTTACGAGTCCCAGTTTAGTTGTTTTATCCCTGCAGTTTTTTTACCCAGCCTCATAGCTTAAAGGGAGGCCGCTTGTTTTCTCCTGTTCATCTGCTGCTCTTTGTTACGTTTTACGTCACTGATCGATTACTGTGTTCCCTCCAGGTGAGGCCCAAGCAGTTCTGGCCAGAGCAGAGGCAAAAGCTAAGGCTATCTGTATGCTGTCAGAGGCTCTGACCCAGCAGGTGAAGAGATGTTTTTTGGTTTTTTTTAATAGCCATACTCATGATCGCAGTCTTATTCATGCAAGTTAATTTTGATTCTTTTCTTATCACGCATTGTACAGAACGGAGATGCGGCAGCCTCGCTGAGTGTAGCCGAGCAGTATGTGTCTGCTTTCTCCAAACTCGCCAAAGAGTCCAACACCATCCTCCTGCCCTCTAATACCGGGGACATTAGCGGAATGATCACACAGGTATGTACACGTTTTTTATAGTTGTACGCGGGGTCTTAAATAGTCTCTGAAATTTCAAAATCAAACTTTTAGGCATAAAAAGGTTTAAATTTGCTCAAGTATTTTGTTCTGGGTCTTACATAATTTGAAACGGATCTTAATTTTCCTACGGCCATGTAACGCTACCTACCTACCTAATGCTCTTTTTTTTTTTTTTTATACCGTGGTACTGTAGTTGTTTCACTAGTCCAAATATAATGTTGCTGTATTACGACTACAAATGAGACCAGCATGCTGCTTATATCGCAGCCAATCAGCCTTCGTGTTGATGGCGCGAGTCTCTGGGATTGTAGCACAGACGTAAAACGGATTTTATTCTTCAGCTACGCGGGAAGTGCAAGTTAAGCGATACTGTGAGAAAGGTCTTAAATGTTATTCATAATGATCTTAACAAGGTCTTAAAAAGTCTTAAGCCTCCTGCACACTGCCTGTGTGGCGTGAGCGTGGCGTTTCTGTTGCATGTCAGTTGCGTGGCGGCTGTGTGGCGTTTTCTGTCTTTGCACACCAGAAACGTGTCTGACGTGGCGCTGCTGCTAAAGCAGTAGTATACTTCATGTTAAACATAAATATATACTGATTTGATTACAGTAAAGATTAAAATTACATTTATATCTGCATTTATGTCAAAACCTAGACTTTCAAACCTCCAAATGTAATTTATTAAATGTATTTGTCTCAAAATGACATATAAACATCTTTTTCTATTCTATTTTGAATGGAAATGCTTCCAACGCGCTTGCGTGTCGCGTGAAAAATAGACGTTTGTTCTATTTCTAGCACGTACACGTTTTCGGCGCGGCTCGAGCCACACCTGAGACGTGCGTGTCACGCAGGCAGCGTGCAAGATCTAACCTGTTAAAATGGGAGCCGAAATAAAAAACGGACACGCCAGGCAGCTGACATCGCTCACACCACAATCGCGACATTAACGGTTCTCTCCCTGTCTCTCTCCACTCAGGCTATGACCATTTACAGCACCATGGCAAAGAAGGGTCCAAACGTACCGGAAGCAGCGCAGCTGAAGAGTGAAGACAATGCGAACCAATCATCTCAATAGCAGAGGACTCTGCGAATGAACTCAAAGCAGTAAAATGTCACAGAAGCAGAAAACAGTTACGGGGGGGGCTCCAAGGCATCGCTGTGTGATGATCACAATACCCCCTCTACTGACCGGACAGGAAGACTATCACCTTTACTAACTCCTGGGATGTTTTTCCTCGGAGTCTTAGGGGAAAAACACAATTTTTTGTAAGAGGATTTTTAATCTTCGCTGTGTATTTATGTTCAGATGTTTTCAGATTGGAAAGTTAACACCAGCCTTCGGCCAAATATACTCCCACCAGTGGCTTTGGCAGGCTGACAAAACGGAGAAATTGATGACAGGTTTTGGGAGTCAAATCAGCTACTTGTGGACTTGTCGATGCAGAAATAAGCCCTGGTTGTATGATTTATAAGTCATTTGTGGGCAATTTCTGTTGTGCATCAGATATGTTGCGTGTGGTTTGTTTTTTTCCATAAACCCTATTAGAATTGGATGTACAGTAAAGGTTTTTTAATTTTACCGCTCTACTTCAAAATTTAAGTGAATCACGCGACTATTTTGGAATTTTTGCAGCCTGTTTTTCTGGGCTGGCCAACGTTCATTAGTTTTGCTGCGTTAGCTCCGGAGCCATCTGCTTTGTTACGGCTTGTTTACAGACATCCGCAACAAATTCTTCAACTGTCTTCAGCGTTGTTGGGACCAGCAACTTCAAACTGCTACATGCGATGCCACGAAATGGTGAAAGATTCCCCAAAGTGTAGTTAATTCACAACTTGGCCCCAGTATTTGATTGAAACCTCTCCCTGAAAAAAGCTAATCCAGTATTTATTTAGGAATATTTTCTGATATTATATCATAAAAACAATTCCTTCTCGATAGCTAGTTAGTATACAAAGACGTCCCTCAGAACAAATGTTCCTGCCATCTGCATATTTGTATTCACCTCGTATGTCTTATGGAAAATATGTAGTCAATTTCCTGGTTCTCTGCAAAGACGGCAAGTTTGTCATGTCATAGGCTTCACTGGTGTTTACAGGTTTATAATAAATAATGCAAAATTTAAATTGGTTTCATTTGAGAGACAAGTAAAGAGACTTCAGTAAACGTATGCCTTGGTGGAATGAGAAGTTGTAAAGCACTTGTTTGGAAATATACAATTATGTTCGAGGACGATATGTGTAAAAAAATGAATGTGGAACAACTGCAACTCAAATGTAATGTTTGGAAAAACCTTGACTGGTGATGAAGAAAAACTCCCAGTAGGATTTGAAAAAGGATGTTAAAGTTGAACTCCATGTTTTGGGTCACTGTTTGCCATCAAATAAAAAAAGACACAGGTTCACTTGGTCTGGGTGTCAATAAATAGACATTAAAGGTGCACTATGAGTTCCTGCACGGTCACTTCTGTTGACGTTCCAAGTAATTTCCAAACAGAACAGAGCGAGCTCGCCCCCCCCCCATGTTTCTGTAACTGTCATGACTAACTGACTAATTACCTGTTTACACGTACATGGTTATTTTGAAAAACAGACATTTCCCTTCGTTTGTGCCCTTTGTTTACATGCAAACGGAGAATTCGCCTCTGAAAACGATTCTTTCTGAAAACAATTTTTTCTAAAAACTCCGGCCAGACTGGAGATTGTTTTAAATCTTCGTTTGCATGTAACCTGAGACAAACGGAGGTTTAGGCAGCCGAGGAAGAGAAAAGAGAGTGAGTGATTTGTTCCTGTTGTTGCTATTTTCCGGATTCTGATTGGCTAACGTGGGCTTGAGCTTCTTGTTACACTGCCACCTACAGGTTTGGGGTGCTCTTGACGGCATATATACACACGGGTACGTGTAAACGAACACTTTTCTGAAAACTGACAGCTGTGCACAGTTATTTTTGAAAACAGAGGTTGAACTGTCCATTTATGAAAATAGCTGCGTAGCATAACTACCCCCCACCCATCTTGTCAGTGATTGGCTGGAGTGATTTGTTGTATTTTGGTGCACAGCCTGTGCCTCTAGTGTTTGTTTGACGTTTATGACCCCTGTGTTGTCTCCCAAGACCGGGCTTTTTCACAGTGTGTTCAGGGGGCAGGCAGTAGGGGTGGGCGATATATATCGTTTACGATAATATCGTCATTGTTGTGTTAACAATGTGCAAATTTACATTATCGAGTATTTAAATTACTTAGAAAAAAACACTTCAAAACACGTATTGGAAGCTACACATTCACTAATGTCAACAAAGATGGCGGCGCGCGATTGTGCAGCGGCTTCTAGCTCTCCTGTCGGTGTATATTAAAAGTACAGCCACACTGAACTAATCAATATAGGACTACGATACAACACAGCTGTTACGAGAGCCTTCCAGGCGGCTCACAACATCCCGGAGGACACAGCCAGACCGGGCGCTGCAGGTTGTTGTCGGCGCTAGCACGCCGAGCTAGCTACCGGCAGGATGAGAAAATAACTACGGCAAGAGTCAGACCAGAGGCGGAGGACTGCATTTTTGTGCATAATGAATGGCGTGCCAACAGCAGGATTGTTGCCCCGCACGGTTCACCTGACCTGGAGCCCTGTCGGTAATATACAGGCCATTTTATTTACCACGAAAACGGCACACTGCCGTCTACATAGCCCCCGATGCTAACGTTAGCACAAGTTTGGCTCACTGCTAACCATAGTGAACAAACTGCAGCGCGGGGGGATACATATTGTAGCAGGGAACTTTAACAAGGCGTCCTTAAAGTCTGTACTCCCCAGCTTTTTTTCCAGCATGTAGATTGTGTTACTAGAGGGAAGAACACACTAGACCATGTATACTCTTAACATCAAGAAAGCACACAGAACTGCACCTCTCCGTCACCTGGGCCAGTCAGATCACATCCAACTCCTGATCCCAGCATAAGTCCCGGTCAGAAGGACTATACAGCCAAGTAGAAGGACTCTCAAAACCTGACACTGCCCTATCACAGCTCCAGGACTGCTTCCAATAAGGACATGGTTGTGTGCAATATGTTACAGAACAGAGCCCTTTGTTTATTGTTATGATTTCATCTTGCTTGTGTGCTGCACAATTTACATTACAGCAGAGGTGTACAACTGAATGTGTACTCAGAGTTCAATGCTCCTACACTAGTTCAATTAGTATTAGTATACTAGTATTTTGTCTTTGAATTGTTTTTACTTGAATAATTACATTTGAAAGAAAATAAATAAGAACTGTTTTCATTCAACATTGTGCCCATTATTATCATCAGTGATTAAGTAACTTAGACTTTTAAAAACACATTTTTAAAGGATATCGTCTAATTATCGTTATCGTCAAAATCGGAAAAAATATCGAGATATTATTTTTTGTCCATATTGCCGACCCCTAGCAGGCAGCTAGCGGATCAAGGAGAGAATGCCTACGATTTGAGACGAAAAATTAAATTGCACTGAAACCATGCAGGAGCTCATAGTGCACCTTTAAAATGTGCCACTGTGATTTTAAATGAGCAGCGGTATGGTACAAAAGTGCCAGGGTGATTCCATGGGACATGGCGGGAGAAACAAAGTGCCAGAATTCAGCAGCTTTAGATTTCATACCATTATTTGACATTTGAGTTCCAAAGAATGCCACATGTACTAACAAGGATTTAAAGAAACTGCTCAAGAATTTTTGGGAGCATATACACTTTACATTGCATGTATTTATTTACCAAATATATTTACCAGATATATACCTGCATATGCACCTTGCATGTATTTATTTACCAAATATATACCTGCATTACATTATTTATTGTTTTACAAGATTACAATCTACAGAATAGTGAATGAATTGTTGGTTCCATGACATGCTGACAGAGTGACCCATCGTTGATCGTTGCTTCCTTCCTCCTCTATGTTGGATAGAGATTATTAGCCCTCTACTTTGCCTTGCAGACGGTATAGTTTTGTTTACAATGTGTCGTATTGCATTTTAACCCAATTTAATAATTTTGCCAACAAATAAAAAGAAGTAATCCAGTATCCTTGGTACATGTCCATCAGTTCATTCATTCATTTCAATTACCCACCACTCACCATGGCTCTATGTATATCTTTATTGTTATCTGTATTTATATTTTTCCATTCCAAGTACTTACTTTGTCAATATTGTTTATATTATGGTCACACCTCAATATAATTTATATTATGGTTAATTACTTTTGCTATGTTATTTAATTACATATTATTCAATCTAATTTCAAGTCAATTACTTACTCAAATTACAATATTTTTCGTACTATGGCCACCTCACTTTACAATACTTTTTATATAACATTCATTCAGTACTTTTTGCACATTGTCTTGTTTGTCTGGGATGAATAAAGTATTATCTAATCTATTTTAACTAAGAAATCATATCTATGAATAATGGTTTGGAGAATAGCTGACTGTAAAAATAAGAGCTGAAGATGTCCTCTGTTTAAGATTTGGTTTAAGTCGTTTGAAAGACCGGTCGAGAGCAAGGTTAGCCTGAAAGTCCGAATTTAGGGATTCCAATCCTTCCAATCGGGGAAAAAAAAATTCGGTGTTGCATAGAAAACGGTCCGTCCCACATTTCCGCCGGGTTGCATGCACGCTTAAGTTCCTAGCTGTCACCAGCCATCTATACTGACTGAAATCCATGAAGGTGATAGGGGTGTCGCGCCGTTCTGTGTTTACCTAAAACACCTGGTACACCTGTGTTGTAAGCACACACATTCACGCCCCCCCTCCCCTCCCCTCCGGCCGAGAGAGGACGAAAATCCGACTGCTACAAGGTCAGTGACAATAAGACCGAGGCAAGCTAGCCTCGGGGCTAACTTAACTCGGGGTTAACTTACAGACGTTATAACCGTCCCCTCCTCTTAACGTTAGCCTGTTAATATTACCTGTCTCGACGCCGCGTGCGCGGTGTATTTCGTTTTAAGTGGAACTTGAGGTTTCTCCCAATTCGCACGTTACTAGCATTAGCATCTCGTATAGCAGGTGTTTCCCAAAGACTTGTTTTTTCTTGGACTTTTACCTTGTGTGAAACAAGTGTGCCTGGGTTTTTACCTGCGACGTTAACGGTAACGTTACTCCTGTCACCCGTGTGCCTGTGTAGGATGAAGGGGCTCCCGGTGCTGTCCCTGCTCCTTTGGATGTGTGCGGTGTACTTTGTGGGCATCTACCTGTTTGTGGGTGGCTTCCTGCTGGTGAGGCTGGAAGTGAACAGGACCAGCACCTGCGGAGACGTGCTGCAGCCCGGAGAGGAGCCGGTGGACTTCTGCCGGGTCCAGCCTCGTTTCCGCAGGGCTGTCCTCCTCATCATCGACGCCCTGAAGATCGATTTCGCTTGGTTTGACCCCAACAACACGGCGCCGAGACCGTACGAGAACAAGCTGCCCGTGTTGGAGGAGACGGTCTCATCCAGGCCTTCCCACAGCCGCCTGTACCCTTTCCGCGCTGACCCGCCTACCACCACCATGCAGAGGATCAAGGGCTTCACCACGGGCTCCTTGCCTACCTTCGTGGATGTAGGTAATAACTTTGCATCCAGTGCCATCCTGGAGGACAACCTCATCCACCAGTTTGGGCAAGTGGGTGAGTAGTTACACAGTTGTATCTATGGTCTGCAGTGCACTGCAATACTACACATGACATAGCCTACTACATACATGGCATTGGTATACGTGCAGTTTAGTGTCCCAAATTCTCTGGAAGATGGGTTAGGGTTAAGCGTTCAGTCTTGATCCCACAGACGGTAGCTTTGGGACACTCAGTTTTTGGAAAATAATAAACTAACCTGTCTCAAATAAGACCCTCATCATTTGGGACACACTAAACTGCACCTATACCCATGGCATTATATATCAAAGAGCAAAAATGGACATATGTGTGTGTGTGTTAGATTCACAGTCTTTTATATAAGGCTGAGGTGAAGTATTGGCTATTAAATCAAAGGGCTGCACCGCTGTATGGCTGTTCTGACCACACCCTAATGCTTGAAAGTTTAAACCTTTACTGTGTAGGCTGTTTTGGGTTTTAGCTGAACTGCGGGAGCACAGAGCAGTCCGGCATTTCAAACGTTGGGAGACAGGAAGGATACAACTCTGCTTTACTGTCATAAGATAATCTATCACGATAATGCCAGTATATTAATAATATGTATCCTAGTAAAAGTCTGACGTATCTCAATTTTGAATAAGAAACAAAATATAGCATTGAAAAGGAAATTTCCAAAGGGTTGAAAAGTTTTAGAATTGGACAATGCAGAAAGTCTCGAGAGATTCTTCCTACACCATACTTAATCACACCTCAAAAGTGCATTTTAATAGGTGAAAACGTGTTGGGATAAACTAACGCCGTTGTCTGATTTTAGTTCATTTGAAATGTGCGTAATCCCTTCACAGGCAAACGAGTGGTGTTCATGGGCGACGACACTTGGGAGAATCTTTTTCCGAAGAAGTTCCACCGCTCTCTGCCCTTCCCCTCTTTCAACGTGAAGGATCTGCACACCGTGGACAATGGGATCCTCCAGCACCTCTACACAACTAGTACGTATCCACTTCTGCACTTCTGCACTGTTCTGGTATTGTCCTCGCGCTTCACATCTCTCCGCCCGTCCCTTGCTGTTGGTTTTTGACAGTGGTGGGCGACGATTGGGATGTCCTGGTTGCTCACTTCCTCGGAGTGGATCACTGCGGCCACAGGTTTGGTCCCGACCACCCGGCCATGGCCGACAAGCTCACCCAGATGGATGGAGTCATCAGGTCAGACAACGGCGCAGCTGCTACAAGCTTGTTTCACAGCAGCAGTGCTGTAGATAAGTCACTGTCACTTAGTAACACTGTTATTAGAAGATGCTGATCCAGATAGCTCTTTTGGAAGGGGTAACCCTGCTTACAATGACTGCAATTGATTAATGATTTCATATTCAAATCAGACATTCCACATGTCATACCATGGATTTGAATAGCAGGAAGCCTAATTAATCTCTCTTTGAAATCCCTCGCACCATATTCACGCTTTTCCTCCAGGTCTGTGATTGACCGTCTGCACAACGACACCCTCCTGGTGGTGATGGGAGATCACGGGATGACGGACACTGGAGATCACGGCGGAGAAAGTCAGAAGGAGACAGACGCTGCCATCTTCCTCTACAGCCCGTCCCCTCTGTTTCCCGGACCGCCGTCCCAGGTCGGTAGAGTAGACAGCTTTATTTATTTTTCTTTTTTTCTTTCTTCACAGTCAGTTTTCTCACATGAGATGATTAATATGTGAAGGAAGGACATGCACAAAGAAGAATTTTTATTTTGTGGTCAAGAACGCAGTAGGATTCTGTCTAAAGAATCCCTATATATAAGAATCCCTATATATAACCCCTATATCCCTATGAGTTTGTATCAAATACATAAATAAATAAAAACAATAGTTAAATGTGTGCAAACCTAATGTTAAATGTACTTTGACATACTGTAGAAATCGAAATAAAACATGTCTACGTAAAAAACAAAAATAATATGCCTAATTAAATGACAGTTCTGGCCCACTTTTTAAGTTAGTAAAATACTATACTGACAGTTAAGAAATAAGGGGTTAATAGCCAGGTCTGCAAAGTATTAAGGGAGACCTAACATATACTGCTTTCAGGTTGTTGTTTTTTTATATGCTTAATTTCAAAAAACATGAGGTTAAGTGTTCAAAAAACACTTAATTTTCCTCATACTGCCCATGGCTGCTGCACCTGTATTCACCCTCTGTGCGTTTCTTTTAGGCTACAACATTTTTTGTCACATACAGCAAACATCTCCTCACTGTCCGCGAGCTGCCTGTCCCCTGAACACACTGTAAAAAAAAAGGGGGAGGGGATGAGGAGGAGGAGGGAGGGGCGAGCTAGCCTCGTTTTGTTTGACAACACTTTGAACGTCAACAAGGAGTAACGTCACCCAACATCGCTCAGAGCACCTGTTAAGACTTGATTAAGACCCGCGATAACACACAAAGTCTTGCAAAAGCATAGACGTTCTATGCATTACTAAGAATGGTAATAACATAAATAATATAATAAAAACTAAGTGATAATAGGGCCAGTCTTGGCTCTGTAAAACTGAATTTGCTGATGGTCACATCAGATTTCCTGTTGTGTCGCTGCTAAAAGCCTCATTCCGGTAATCCGTTAACCAGATGTAAATGAAATGCAGAGTGAGAGAGAAGCATGGTTTTAGACTGCTGAAAGTTGACAGAACAGACGCATTATATTCCATCAATAACTGGCAGAGAGAAACCTTTGACTCCTGGACCGTTTGAAAGAACATGAAATGCCGTCAAACAGACGAAAAAAAACGGAATTCTGTCCACAAATAAGGAACCTTTTTATCTGTTTGTGTGTGTTTTATGTCATTTTATTATATCCAAAAACAACTAAAAAATATTTATATCATGGATTATCTCACCAAATCAGCAGAGTGTTTGCTATATTATGAATATGAAACATCAAGACATTCAGTGCATGATCGATTTCTGTTCATGGTTGGCTGTGCAGTTCCCCGAATCCACTAAATTGATGCTGGCAGGTTGCTGGTCTCTGCCTATTCAGGGATAAAAGTGGATCTCGCACTAGAAAAGTGAACTTCACCGATGATTTTCCATAATTGCAGTGTAATTGGAGCGTTGCATAATACGTTGTGGAGAATCGTAGGTTACAGGAGTACACAGAAAATACCACTGCAACACAAGGAGTGAACTAATCCACCCATTTCAATAATAAATGGCGCTGCCGTGGTGGCTCACTGACTGCTTGAGTTAACGGAGTCCTTTATTCTTAATCTGCTTGCAGTTAAGGGACTAATTATGGTCATTTATGGGGAAATAAAGTTCAAAAAGTTGCACAGTTCATGTATAAAATACGTGAAGCTGAATCAGTTTTTTGATCTATTTATTGTCCTAACTAGGGCTGGGTTACAAGCAGGTTGCCTAAATAAATCCAGCAATTTAATGCTATGCTAAGTAACTTTAGCCAAACATCAGCCACTGTGGCCACAGATGTTAGATTGCAAGATAATGGCATAGTGGATTTGCATTATTTTCCTAAAGTTCTCTTAAGTCAGCTGCAAGTACAAAAAGAGTATTCAAACATATTCAATAGTCAATATCAGTTAGACGGCGTCTCTCTAAAGTTAACTAACATTAGCCACCGTGAGCTACTAGTCAAAGTAGACTAGCTACTAGACCAAGCAATCTTTTCATTTGTAAAAAGGAAGAGGTTATTTCTATTTCTTCCTTCAAAAGTGGTCTCCCTTTAAAATCAGGAACTAACTGATCAAAGAATAAGCACAGTGAGTAAACAATGTTACGAGTCTGACCCTAAAAATACACCGATAATGGGAGTAGTAATCCATTTCCTCCTCTTTGCAGAGTGAACCGGACGTGGTGCCCCAGACAGACCTGGTGCCCACCCTGGCTCTGCTGCTTGGAGTTCCCATCCCGTACAGCAGCGTGGGGCAGGTCCTCTTGCCTCTATTCCCCCCCCACGGGCAGACAGAAGGTGCAGTTGGGCGTCTCAGCCAGCTGGAGGCACTGTGGATCAATGCAAAACAGGTGCTCTCCTCAGTTAGGAGCTGTCTAGCACAGTTTCAAAAAAAAAAAAACAACCCATCAGACTTCACATATCATGGAGCATGTTCAGTTATTGTGTGCGGGTGTTTTTTTTTATTGTTGTTGTTTGTGTATTCACCTCGTGCCTATTGTGTTTCTGAAGGTTAACCGTTTCCTAGAGACTTACTCCGGCATGGCCAAAGACATCCCGCCAGAGAGCCTCTCTCAGCTGAAGCGCCAATTCTCCCGCCTCTCCTCCGAGTACCTCAGCTCGGTTAGAGCGGGTCGGTCACCCTCGCCGCAGCTGGCCGCCTCGCTGCAGGCCTACCTCACCTCCGTCCGAGACACCTGCCGAGCCACCTGGGCTCGATTCAACCCCCTTAAGATGGTGGTCGGTTTGGCCATCCTGGCGTTCGCCTGCTTGACGTGTTTCGTCCTGTCTGAGCTGTCCCCGGCGCTGATCAGGGAGAACGCTCCCGGGCTGACGGCCCCGCTCGTCGTGGCACTGGCGGCGGGGGCTTGCGCGGCCGCCTGTCAGTTGCTCGCGCGGGGCTACGTGGAGGTGGCGTGGTGCCTGGCGGCCGCCGCCCTCAGCTCCGAGCTCCTCTTTCTCTGGAGAGCCCGTCGGCGCGGCGGCACTGCCGCCGCCGTCGTCCCCACGGACAAAAACGGATCCAAAGCACCCAAGCGTGCCGCCTGGCTGACCCCGTGCCGCCTCCTCATCCCGCCGCTCCTGGTGCCACTGCTCCGCTGTGCCTCCCTGCTCTCGGACAGCTACGTGATCGCCGAAGGCCGGGCGGTGACCTTTCTGGTCTTCTCTCTGGCGCTCTACATTCCCGTCCACCTCAACTGGGATGGCCTGCTCCTGCCGCCCATCCACGACCCCCTCAAGGCCGCGGGGTTCCTGCCGCCCGCGGCCCCGTCCCCGTCGACCGTGAGGAGGGAGAGCGGCGTCCTCCTGGCCTGCCTGGGGCTCCTCGTCGGCAGCCTCTACCTCTCCCTCTCCTTCCACGCCTGTCGGGAGGAGCAGGGCTCCTGCCAGCCGTCTCCGTTCCTCTCGCCCCTCTCCCGGCTGCAGGACAGCCAGCTGAAGAACCTGCACTACGTCCTCTCCGTCTTCTCCCTGGGGCTGTGGACCTACCTGCTGAGGCGCTGCCTCCGCCACTACGGCAACCTCAACTCCTCCGGCGGGACGGCGTTTGCGGCCCACTGGGTCCTGCCGCTGCTGTCCGTGTGCCTGGCGCTCCACTGGGCGGTCAGCGCCACTCCGGACGACAGCTTCAGGAACCTGGCCGAGCTGATCGGCCTGGCCCAGCTGGCCCTCCCCAGGGCCGCCTTCTGTCTGGTGGCGCTGGGGCTGTCCCTGATCTGGCTGGATCCCCTCACGGTCTTCGTCAAGACCAGGGGCCGCGCGGGCCGAGGCCGCGCGTCGCCTCTGCCCCCGCCGAGCTACCGGGCGAGCACCGGCATCAGCCCCCAGGCCGAGCTGCACCACCTCATCCCCCAGATCTACCAGCGCATGCGGCGCTCCATGGACGACGGCGGCGGCGAGCTGAGCGGGGCCGGCGAGGTGGACAGCAGTCCCGCCGTGAAGGCCTACGGACTGGGAACCGTCTACTCGGCTCCCTTGCTGCTGTTCTGCGGCCTGCTGGGAATTGGCCTGCTGCTGCTGCACCCAGAGGGCATGGCTCTGTCGTTCCTCCTGCTGCTGCTCGAAATGGGAGCGCTGTTGCACATACACGCCTCCTCCACTAACCTCAGTAGCCTGCATGGAACATATTCTGGTGAGATTTCCTCAGAATCGCACGTCTTTATAAATTATATCAATATTGTGGTATGAGACTAGATATCGTCTTAGATTTTGGATATCGTAATTTTGTAATATGGCATAAGTAGGGCTGTGCTCGATTGAAGAAATTCTTAGTCGACTAACACTCATTCAATTGTATCGACTAATCGATTAGTTGATTTAATCGACAGATCTGGAAATTGGAGTTTCTCCGCAAAGAGTCATGCAAAAGCACCACTTTAATTCTGGTGTTTACCAGAGATGTGCTCGTACGTTTCTTAAATAAGTCAGTCATTCAGCATGAAAAAAGCGTAAAACATGACTAATGGACTAAAGAAATCTAAGTTGACTAAGATCAAAAGGACCGATGAGTCGACTAATCGACTAAGAGGGAGCAGCCCTAGGCATAAGTGTTTTCTTTTCCTGGTTTTTTAAAGGCTGCATTACAGTAAAGTGATGTCATTTTCTGAACTTAGACTGTTGTAAGTGTTCTATTAATTGCCTTTACCCATTATATCCACCTTACTGATGATTATTTATCAAAAATCTCATTGTGTAAATATTTTGTGAAAGCACCAATAGTCAACACTACAATTTTGTTGCGGTATCGATAACGAGGTATTTGGTCAAACATATCGTGATATTAGATTTTCTCCAAAACGCCCAGCCCTATTTTGTTTTTTCCCTTTATGACTATGAAGATTTGACTCCACTCACTCACCCACCCACCCACTCACCCTCTCACTGTTTCTCTCTCCCCCCCTCCCCTTAGGTGGCTTTAACGTGCCCTGGACTCCAGTGGTGCTGTGGTCCCTGGCGGCCACCCAGTTCTTCCACGCCACAGGTCACCTCCCCACCTTCCCGTCCATCCAGTGGGGCGCTGCCTTCGTGGGGTTCCCTGACGGACACACAGGCACCCTGCTGCCCGCCTCACTGGTCACCCTCAACACCTTTGCCTCACACATCTTGTTCGCAGGTACTTACTAACAGAGAAGCAGGTGTGGGGTTAAGTGAGTTTGATGTGATTTTTAAAAACGATTACTAATTCATGTTTCTTAATGGAAATAAGGCTGTTGCATCTGCAAAAGTATTAGTATTCAGCTGGGACAAAAGACAAGCTACAATGGAAACAAAGATTAGATAGGATATACATATGCAATAGAAAAGGATAAAAACAACACGATGCAATGGAAAAGGATACAGTTTTTTAAATAAATACAATTTTCACGGCAACATGTAGATAGGAAATGGATGGGCCGAATTCAAAAAGTACAAAAGTTAAAAAATGATTATTTTGACTACATGGCTAAGGTATATTTGTTTTTTTATATATATGTATATATATATATATATATATATATTATATAACAACAAATGTTATGCAGGGGAGATATTGAAAACTGAAAGCAAATAGAATGAATACAAAAAGAAATTCAGTCGAACAAAGCAGCTGATTTGTAGAGTTGGCAGCTTAGCGCTAGGAATGAAACAGTGACCCTGTCGCCTTGCTGATTTGCATTTGTGTCCACGTCGTCCTCAGCGGGTTGTCCCCTGCTGCTGTTCTGGCCCCTGGTGTGCGAGGTGCGCGGGAGCAGGGGAGCGAGAGCTTGCGGCGAAGAGGGAGAGGACGCCGTGATGGAGATGAGACTGCGAGAAAACCCCCAGCAGTTCAGCTCAGCCCTTCTTCAGCTCTCGACGCGCTACCTCTTTCTTCTCGGAGCGCAGGTACAGTACGTCCGCACACCATTGGAACGCCTTTGTTCGGCCGGTATAGATTCACACGTTAAGAGGAGCATCTGTTAGCGATTAACTGTCCGTTTGGTCATCAGTGGAAATCATTCATTCAGTTCAGGAGTCTAAGTCCCCTTTAAGTGTGATACATATTTATCGTATCGTTTTATCTCGTGTGTGTGTGTGTGCAGTCCCGCCCATTCCATGTGTATCTTTATCACATCACACGAGTCTGTGCGTCTCTTTACAGGTCTTTGCTTCGGTCTGCGCAGCTGCTATCCTCAGGAGACACCTAATGGTGTGGAAGGTTTTTGCACCCAAGTAAGTGACTGAATGGATTTTCCAGCTCACATGAACCCACTTACAGTAAAAGGCTTTTGAGGATACTCAGTGTTGATATTGTATTGAAGTATGAGCGCACTCTAGTAAAGGTCTACTTTCCTGTAGACGATTCCTACCTTTTATTTATACATGTATGTCTTATATTTTTTTTAAACCATGGGGAGCAGGGGGGAGTGTTTTGAATAACCATGTGTGTTGCACAGCCAGTATTAGTGACAGCCTGTTGGCTTTGAATTGCATTACATTGCAAGGTTTAGAACAGTTGGAAAGTTGGACTACATTGAAATTAGAAAATTGGAATTGTTTTAAGTGTGTGCATCTACCAGCCGCCATTACAGAGTCCTGTGTTTTCTCCTCTTCCCCCCCCCAGGTTAATGTTCGAGGCCTCAGGGTTCCTGGTGAGCAGCGTGTCTCTACTGATCGGGGTCTCACTAGTGCTGAGAGTAGACGTGGCTGTGGGCCGCTGGTTTAAGAGACTCGTCCCGGATGCGTCCAGGTAGCGACGGCGGCGCTGCCCACCAGAGCTCACCGCGCCACAAAGAAAAGGGACATAAAAGGGACTGTAACGTTTTTTTTTTTAATACCGACCTCTCACAAGAACAAAAAAAAAAAAAAAAAAAGACATTGCCATCTGTGTCTCGCATAAAGATCCCCACAAACACGTCGTGTGAGGTTGCCACGTACTGTAACTCTCTTTGAGGGCTATGTCATGCATTACTGACATTTTCAGCCAGAGAGACTTAAGGACATCTTAGACTGACTGAACTCTTCTGGATCGCATGTGGACTCACCTAGATACCGTAATACGCTTGTAGACCACCTCACTTAGCTCATGAGGTTGAAGGCCTTTGGGTGTTCAGAGTTGTATGTGGTTAGAGCAGGAGCCACAGTCTCTGAATGTCTCCTGGACTCCTCTGTTTTCTAACTCAATAGAATGGATGAAACCTACCGAGCTCTCCAAGCCAGACAGTCTGGCGAATGGTCCATGGTGCAGCGGTCAAAAAGCTTCCCGAAATACATGACACTAAACGGTTTACACTAGCAACATGGCTGTCACTGTTGGCTACCTACAACATTTAAACCAAATTGGCCTTTAAGGAATTTCCCCCTCCCCAACTTTGTAACCGAGGCTCACATGTATGTTCAAGTTCAGTGTTATAGAGGGGGAAATGGAACTAAAAGAGCAGGTGAATGTTTGGTCGGTTCAGTGTCTTACTGCTGAAGCCTTTGGGACAGAATGACCACTTTAACCACCCAATGTCTGGCGCTACTTCATGATCAATTTGCAAGCCAATCTACTCCGTTTTGGTGAAAAATGCATTACACCATGTCATGTCTGAAGGAACTTTTCAAATTTTTTTTTTTTTATGTTTTCTATTTTCAAGATGTTGAAATAACCAGCGTGTCTTGTTACTGCCAATTCATAGTTTTACTGTTAACGTTTTTGTTTGGGTTTTCAATCTGTTCAATCTGGCGCTTTTATGATTGTAGGGTTCCGATTCCTCACTTTAATGCCTATTTATAATTTAGATTCTTTTAATCACAGATTTTTTTTTTTTTTTTTTTTTTTATCTCAAATTATACTTTTTTCTTAATTAGGCCAATTCCCCCCCGGAATAGGTGCCTAGCTTTGACCGATGCCTTTTTTTCGTGTATGATGTCATTATGTTGAAAGGGTCATTAAATCCAGGACCTCCAGAAACGCCGCCAGTAAAGTTATTTCTGCGGGACGTCTGAGTCAGTGTTGGATGTGAGATCTGTTACTGTGATGCAGCTGTAGTCAGCAGCTGACGCTCATTAGCTAATGCACGAAGGGATGTCGACTCAGGATGAATTAGCTACAATGCAATAGTACTGCATTTCTCAGGCTGTTGTATGGGAGTGATTGGTCATTTATAGCGGCTGCTGTAGTGATTAGCCCAAGTGATGGTTTGGCTAGGTTTGTGTGATGACGGGGCATTTTTTTTTCTGTTTAAAAAAAAAAGAGAAAGAAAACAAAAGTATAATATATAAATATCCGATTAATTAAGATGATTTTTTTCCATTCTGTGAAAAAATGTAATAAAGCCTTTTTTTACACGACATCTTGGCCTCACAATGATTTCGAAATATCCAGTTTCACTGTCACGATTTGTGGTGCATCCATGTTTCACTTTAGCGTTATTTATTGTTGCGGTCCATAAAAGTTGTATTTAATGTCTTTGTTTTATTGATTCAAAAAGGACTTGATGGAGAAGACGGGTGCAGCCATACGTTTTTACTGCCCATCAGTCAAGGTGCGTCATTCATTATTCACCGGGGCCTTCCATATTTCCAGTTCCCATAAGTCGAAGTCGTCAAACGTCTCACTTGTGTGAATGGGCAAAGGGGCGACATTACATTACATCACATTACATGTCATTAGCTGATGCTTTTATCCAAAGCGACTTACTATTGCTATATATGTCAGAGGCCACACGCCTCTGGAGCAACAATGGGTTAAGTGTCTTGCTCAGGGACACATTGGTTGATGCATTGACCTCGGGAGGACAGTCATGTGAGCGGGCGGGTGGGCGGAGTCCTGCGGGTCTGCTCGCGTCCATTATACGCGTTCGTCATACCTAGTTTAATAACTCTGGATTTGGCTACTATTGAATGTTAAAAATGTTAACGCAACGTTTTAAACAAGGACCCTTTAAGTGTTCGGGCTGGTAAGTTGATGTACCCTGAGAAAAATTATCCGCTGAAATATAGAAGATTCTTTTGCCATGCAAAGTCTATGTGAAAAGTCTTTCTGGGCCATGGGGAGCATTACCACCGTTATCTGCTAAGCACTAGCTAGTAGCACGACATAATGATTACATCTCCTTGGTTGTCTAAATACATCCATCGTTTATTTCGATAAGCATTACTAATTAATACATGCTAACGTGAAGTGTTACTGTGAACATTGTCGTTGACTGTTGTCAATTACTGTAGGCTAACCCCTCCATGTCAAACTCGAGATCTCGCAAGAGTGTATGCCCTAGGGCTGGGCGATAAATCGATTTTATCGATTAACTCAAATGTGTAGTTAACGTTGATTTGTTTAAATGAAAATTGATTTTCTCCTGCTTAACATCCGCCGACGCTCCCCTGAAGAAGCACCATGCGGGGCACCAGAGGCGGTGTTGAACTCTTTTGCGTCTCAACACATCTACTAAATGCTGCTGATACGACCGAGCTGTGACGGAGGTCTGTAGCGGCTTAAACAACTAGCAATCACCGCTCTGTAGCACGTTTGTTTTTACCGCTAGTTACTACGAAGGAGCTTGCTACATTCAAGAGACCATGGGATGTTAAATGTACAATATGTAACTTTGCCGCTAGGGGTCTCTCAACCAAAACAATGGACGGTAAAACTGGACTTTTGATGACGTTGGGAAGTTGCGTGGAATTATGGGAGTTTTTAGAGTTAAACACCTTCGCTGCCGGTTAGAAAGCATCAGTTCACGGACGAGTTTACCCATTCAAGTTTATTCACGTTATGTTTAGTAATGTTTATTCATGTTATTATAATAAAATAGCAACACATTGTAGTAACGTCAAGCTGGTATCGATATTGAACTTTCAAAATAGATAAGGTCTCTGTTGTATTACTGTGATAAAAAGTGGGATGTAATTAATCACAAAATGATGCTGTATGGCAAAAAGCAGTATTACGGTTACAAGTATTTTTTTCTGTGACATTGTATGATTTACAATTACTCCTGAACGTATCATCTTGGTGCCAGTGTTCTGACGGAAGTTAGAGTAACTGGAGGGTGAAAGGTTATATGACGCCACTGACGGGCGACTAAAGGAAACGTGCCGTGTCTGAAAATAAAATAACAGATTTCTCTGGGTTTGACATTTGGTGGAAACATTTGGGATAGTGTAAGAACACAACTCATAAAAATATATAACATAGGTATGGTCATTTTTAGACATTTTAAAGCAGAAATGTTACATATTGTAACTTTAATTTACGCTACTCAGCAACAGGTGAAATAGGGGCAAGGTTGCGCAATAACGTTAAAATTATTTTAACTTTTAGCGAGGAACGAGAAGTGAATTACCTGTATGTGTGAAAACAGCTGCATGTGTTTTGTTGTTGTTGAATATATAGCGCCCCCAAAAAAAATGATAAACAATGGTAGGGAAAACACTCAAACCAATTTATATTTCCACAAAAATTGGCATCAATAATCATAATGGTATACATGCCCCATGTGTGTGCGTGTGTATGAGTCAAAACAAAATAAAGTTAAAACTTGTTTTGAACAATTTCTTTGTCATCTGCAGATTGATTTTAAGTAGGGGGAGAAAAAAAATCGATTTAAATCTTAAATCAGATTTCTTTTTTTTTCCTCCATGTCACCATTTTGATGCTAACAAGTAACAAGCCATCACCTGCTGTTAGCATTCCACTGACTGCCATTAGTTTTGACGTCACTTTGACAGCAAATAACTTTACATCTGAAGCGTTTAAAGACTTTATTTGTCCATTGTTTATTTCTAAAGAAACATGCCAATGTATAAAAGGCTCCATTACCTTGTACCTCACGTTATGGCTCCGTAGTAGATGGTTTTGTAAAAATTATTGTGTCAACCACGCAACTTACTGTCGCATTGTAGAGGAATTACCGTATAGTACAGGAGAAGCTCGCAGGCAGTTTCGACCTACATGAGCTGTTTAGGTTTAATTACTAATGTTAACTAGCATTTTAGTTAGCAATAATTAGCCTGTGCCCATGTTATCTCCTTACATATACCTACGCTCTCAGTCTCTGCAAGATTCGGAATGATGGAGATTTCTCTTGGCACAGCTACCAGAAGACTTCCAACTTTCAGACAGGTCGCTCACCTCACATATACATTGTCTCTCTCAGTTGGAGGCTGCGCAGTAACACTCAGCGCTCACCGGAAAAGTGCTTCTAATATCCTTCACTGCTCTCCTTCCAGAGCAACGGGATCTGTTTGTCTTTTCTTTAAATGTCTATGGGGTAACCTGGCTCCACCCACTGGGGCTCTGTAGTTTCAAAATAGAATAAAGCTTTAAAATAATAATAATAATAATAAAAAATACATATAATAATAATAATAATAAAAGTGTTGGAAGAAACTGCTTAAGTGATTATGGCTTTGGTCACCACGCAAATTCCATACGTTGTATTCAACAATAAGATGCTATTGTCTTTATTTTGCATTTACTCATCATACTTTGTTAAATGCAGTTACTGCAGAAGAAGTTCACTATCTTTAATGATCAGTTTGCCAATATGTGGTTCTAGCCGTAAAAATAAATAATTAAAAACACTTCACAGTAAAATCCAGGAAATCATCGCTTGCTGTTGCTGTTTGAAGCTTTGGATCTCTTATTATTTTGGATGTGAAACTCCATTATGACTTTGGAGCTGTGGATCAGATTGCCTTCATTCAAAGCATCAGTGCCTCTCCAATTGCTTAAAATTATCAGATGAGCAGCACTTTGGACAACAATCGCAGCATTTTCTGTTTGCATCAACTATTAAAGTCAGACCAATTTGTATTACGGGGATGGAAAATTATCCGGCTGCCCTCTGATGTTTGTGCTCAGTGAGTTTGAGCTCAGAGTTCAGTGGAAAAAGGGCTGGAACTTTCCACAGGGGACCAAACATAAAACTGTTATGATGATATCCATAATCACTTTCCGCAGAGAATGAATAGGATGCAGTGTCCGGACTCAGAGTGGATTTATGGGAGTAACATTTTCAGCCATTACACCACTAACCAAGGCTAAGTTACAGGCTATGGAATGGCAAACTTTTTCCCCTCAAAGTTGGCCTCTGAAAAGTGCCAATACGATCAAAAGTTAGTTGCAATGGATAAAGAACTCAAAGCCAAAGCGTCCACGTCTCTTAAATGTTTTGTTCTTGTGTTAAGACGATACTAAGAAGTGAAAAAATGTCAAAATGTTACTTAACTCATAATAAAGTTTTTCTGGTAAAGTGTAGGTAGTTTGGTGTTGATATTTGGCTGTGTTAGCAAAGTTGTCTACCCGGTAGTTTTTGATCATAAGTTATAAAGTCATAAAAAATGCACATGTACAGCCGTCCATATTTACGACTGCGGTGTGTAAGTCAATTACACTTTGAAAACTGTATGGTGCCAAATCACAAATCCAATGTTAGGCAGTGTTGCTTTGATGCAGGTTTGGTGAGGGAGTCAACAGGGAATGGCAGACTCCCCAACTAACAATGAAACCACCAGAATGGGGGTAATTACAGAATGTAGGCTAAATACACTGAATGGCCATTGAAAAGAATACATCTCGTAAACATTAAAAACATGGTTGGATTTCATGAAAATCTTAAGAATTATAACTTTGTATAGGCTTATAGCAGCAGTGTGCTAGGCTGTCTTGTTTGACTGGGTTTTAATGAAAGAGAAGAAATGCTGTAAAATCAGATTCTGTATCTGAAAATAAAGTTATTGGATTATTAAACATGTTTGAAGTTAGCAGGGTGTTTGATTTGTGTGATTAGGGACATAATTGCTTATTTTATTTTAACATGAATTATAATAATGGGACTAAATGGACGGGTGATTATTAATACTATTAAAAGTGCAATGTTCATTCATTTGCATTGTCAAAATACACACATTGGGCTACATGTGTTTTAACACACAGGCAGTAATATCTTTATTATCTGGATTTAAGTAGCATCTAACTTTATTCATCCCAGGGGTTACGGTTTCTGAATTTGTACTTTAATTGCTTTTACAGCAAACCCTGTGCTCAATACAAATATCTGCCGCTGGGCTAGTCAGTGTATACATTATATAATCAGTAATCTGTCTTTTAATTTCTCTCCCAAGCCATGGTAACTTGCATGTCTCAGATCTTTGTTTGTCCCCAATAAAGATTTTAGCCACCCCCCCCAAAAAAAAGATCAGAGCAGCCACTGAAATGTATCTTGACAGAGTCCAATGTGAAAGAGAAAACACCGCTTATTGTAGTAAAGAATGTTCATCAGTTGATTAGGTATGCAGTTTCAGTTCAACTATTTGTTTGATGGTTTGACCTTGTCTTTGAAGAAAAAAAATGGAATTTTAAATTAAAAGGAAAGAATACGAAAACAATTTAATGAAAGCTGCTTGTAATTCTCCTACTTTAGCTTCCAAGGAACATTTTCACGTCATTTTGTATTCTGCCTGAGTAATAATGCAATGTACATGGCTGTGATTTAAAAATGGACTCTTTAAAGAGACATTTTACTTAAGGATATTGGTTTTTAAATGGGTAAATTTGGGTTCTAGGTCATAGTTATAAACATACAACTTATAATATGGTATACATTTACATAAATACCATAATACCAGAAAAGTTGTTGGTCAAAGGATGTTTACTGAATTGAATTTCATGCACTTGGATTGGTTTAGCTCTCTATAGTCTATATTCAGTGTACAGGGATAATATTGCTGTAAATATGGTTGGATCTGAATCTGCTGCAATCAATGCCAGCGGACCTGCCAGAGGGCTCAACATACTCAGAAAAGGAACATGTTCAGAGTAAAAGGCTGAGTGCCTCCTAAAGGGTCAGATACAAAAAATGTACAGTGAGGGCAGCAGGTTATAGGCTGTACAAGACATATACCCTGCGTTCCAATACCCGTACTATCATTCTATTCAGTATGCCAGAGAAAGATTTAGTACGTCCCAATACATATGTCAAATGTCAGTCTGCCAAAAAATACCAGGATGTCCTGCTGCATCCGGTCAGATTTTGCAGTCTTTAGGCCAGCATGCTTTTCTTGCTATTCTGACCCACAATTCTGATTCAGCACCCTTAAAAATAGCCTAGCGCCGCCTATGGGACACAAAAATGGCACATCCTAAGGAAAGCTCATTGTGGGACTGGCTCTAGTGGCTGTAATTCTGCACCAAGGCTGAATTTCGGGAAAGAGACTTCAGATACAGTATTAGGGGACCACTAAGGTCTATATAAAAGCATCCATAGAGCACCATGTCATGGAACTTTTAATATCTGTAGTACATCACACCATGTATTCTGCCCGTAGGAGAATCTGTTGATGTTTTATGTTGTATCTGTAAAGATGTTTGAACGTTCTTGTTTGTGTTTTTCCTTGTGTATGTTTTTATCTCCATGAGTGATGGCCTGTCCTGTGTTGCGGTTGTCTCCTTAATGGGTCTTGTTTTTGTGTGCTTTTGTAAGGGATTGTGTTTTACAGAAAAAAAAAAAATACTTATGCATGAGGGCCCCAATTACCATTCTATAGGCTACACACACACACACACACACACACACACACACACACACAAAAAATGGTGTTTGCAGGGCCTATAGGCACATAGCATGAATCAAACTGGACATATTCCAGTTGAGGGTTAATGGTCTTGGCTTATACAAAAATTGGTACCTGACGTTCAGAAAGAGTGAAAGTTTAATGGCTGAAAGGATTTTCAGCTGGGTCACAGCGACAACACACATAAACAACTGAAAGGCGCACACACAGAGGAGCTATAAGGCATGATGTGCTGCTTGCACTTGACTGCATTTCTGTTATTTGGTCCTTTCGGTCAGGGAGATCTGCCTGAGTAAACTGTACCAAAGCCAAGGAGAAATTTCTTTTCAAAATGATATATGTGTATATCCACAGAGGGAGACAAGTTGTTGCTTGAATGTTCTGAGTTAGCAGTTTTTCCTGAGTCACATGCTGTAAAATGTGACAACTTAAAGTCAAGTTCTAAAAGGCAGTTTAGGAACTTCAGAACACTATTTCATAGAGTCCAGCCTTCATACCCTTACACCGAAAAACCACTTTTTGAATTGAGTAAATGTCTTTTTCTCTTTTTTCTTGATAATATTTTTTGGGCTTTTCCACCTTTAATTGATAGGACAGCTCAGATATGAAAGGGGGAAAGAGGAGAAAGACATGCAGGAAAGAGCCGCAAGTCAGATTATAAACCCTGGGCCTCTGCGTCGAGGAAAAAACCTCTGTATATGGGCGCGCGCTCTACCAGGTGACTACCCAGGAGCCCGAATAAATAAACACAACAGCAATAAGTCCTGATCTAGCCCGAGGTCTAGGAAAAACTAGCACATTTGCAAGTAATAGAATACATTTCAGGAGGAAGTAATTCATAAAGAGATCTCCTCCTCCGCAGATGGCTTGGGATGCAACAGTACAAAAAAGAATCAGAAACAAAATATAACAAATATAAATATTAAAATACATATAGGACTACACAACATGAGTAACGTGTGAGTTAAAAAGGTCTTAAGTTTAAAGCTGCACTAATCAATAGTTTTACATTAACAATGGATCAAATCACAATGTGCAATGTTAGGTGTCGCTCGTAAGTACAAAACGCTGAATAATCTGCCAATTCTGCAGTTCAACTTAGTTCTACGGAGCATTTGACCATCTTTAAGCTCATTATTTTGGTTTTCCAGCCTGCAACTTTACTGTTTTGGTTCACTCTCGCCGCTCTCATCAACACCATGTCCAGCTGTAGCATAGTTCAAAAGAATTCTGCATACATGCATTATTTGCAATGTGAAACAGTAGTCCTGTTTCCAGTGCTTAATTTGTAAAGTGGGAGGTCCTGGAGCGCAGAGGGGGGGTGGATCCGGCGAATCAAAACGGGTTTGGAGGTAACGGAACAAAAAAATAAAAATGACGCTGCCTAGTATCTTCTCTGACTAAAAAAACCTAAACAACGCTGTACAATGGGACAATGTTTATTTTTATTTCAGAACACGCACTGCATCGGTGCGAAATGTAAAAAAAAAAATAATAAATTCACAAGCAGCAGTTATCCATCGGACTATTAAATTAGCCAAAAAAAACCACCGTGGTCTCCACATTCTTGATCGGCAGAAACGTTTTTTGCTCGTTTGGGATCCGACTGGCCAGCGTATTTGAACAAATTAAGCAAACTTTGTTGTCTTTTTGATATTTTTCCCCGAGTGAAACGAGGCCATAACAGCAATCTCAACCAGCACAAGTGCAGCGCCACGCTGTTGAAGTGTCTCCCCTCCTTCCGTCTTACCCTGAAAATTCACCTCAAAACACATCCAAAATGCAAACAAGATTTTTGTGGAACTTCAATGGGGAATAACAACTAACAAAACAAATAACAACATTGAACACTACACAAACAGTAGTTTATCTTTTTTCATTTAGGCGATTAATTTTTCCTGGTGAGACGGGGAGGTGCCGGATCCAATAAAAAAGGTTCCGGATCCAATGTCGGAGGTGCTGGAACATGTTCCGGCTCCCAATTAAGCCCTTCCTGTTTCCATGTAATTGTCAAGTGAATTTTAAGCGAACTTTTAAAATGTTGCGAAAAAAGAAAATGCAAATTAGAAGCTGGTTTGAACTGGTTTAGAGCTAATAAATAAACAAGTTGACGTTACGCATGGTTGTAGATTGCAAACCGGCTTGCTAAATCCAGAGAGGTAGCATTGTACAAGTTGGCCACCTATGCAGAATGCAGGGTTGTGGCAGAGACATTTGGTGTCAGCAAGACAACCGTACACCGCTGTGTCTACGCGGTGCGCAGGGCCATACGATTCAAGCTGTTGAACAAATTCGTCAATTTACCCGACGTGACTGAGGCACAAGCAATAGTGCACCGCAAAGCCACTACGCACCTTGTGCCACAATTGTACGGCGCACTGGATGGGACCCATATCCTGATCCTTCTATTAGTCATGTGAGTTACATGTACGCCACGTCGCAACTTATTCAGCAAAGCTGTTTCCATCTCCCATTTTACGCATTAACTCTTCATCGAAAAAGGCAAAACACACCTCAAGCGAACGTAAAATCTTTTTCAGGAAGTTTTTTTCAAATTTTGTCGTTTACATCAACATTTTCTAATGCGATTCTTCAAAATGCGCATAAAAATACGTTGATGGAAACATGACCACTGAGGCTGTAATTTGGTCATCTTAATTGCCCAATTTGGATAGTATTACTATGTACATGAATGTCTGAATAGTATTCTGTATGGTTTATTTTTTGCATATCACATGACCGCTGAACATGTGATGTGATCACCGACGTGGTGTGCCTTATTTTGCACTATTACAGTATTTTTACCTTCTTTGAACAGCTAATAGCATAGTGCCATGGCACATTTCCAGCAAACAGCAGGCAGACAAATTTACCAACGAGCTTGGGACAATAGCCGAGCATTTAGAAGCTAACAAGCAGCTAACAAGCAATATATTTTCTTTGGAGGTTGGTGGAGACCTAATATGAATGTAAATATTAACATGTGAACACATACTCCAAATGAATGCTAATGTTGCTCTGTGTCCTCTGGATCTGTAAATCAAATAGTTTGCTAACAAGTCAGTGTTGTGTTAACAGCTTGTTCCGCCGCCTCCAAGCATGAAAAAAAAAAAAATAAATCTATGAATTTTGTTTCAAGTATGATGGAGCAAGACTATGCTAATGGTTTATTTGTTCGGAGAAGCCCTAGGCTCCATAGGAAGCCAAATCAGGGAGGCCAAGACTGGAGTTGTGCAGCGTGGATGAGATGTTACAGATGGCAAACACAGATGGGCAGGAGTAGGGTAGCTTATGATAACTATGCTCTTTCGCCCACTTGGCAACAAACACACACAAGGCCACTGACTGCTGTTTGAAAATGAACAAGAAGAGGTTCTTCTTCAAAGTGGTGAAAACCACTGGCCTTCACACATCATGGGGCCAAGACAGCTCCCACTGTGTGTTATGGTGAGTGGCGGGAGAGTGAGGACCCAAATGCAGAGAGAGCAGTCAGGCAGGCAAACGTTGATGTGGAGGGTTTAATAAAAAAACATAGGCAAAAGCAAACTGGCGCAGGCACAAACACAAGGCACAGGGAGGAAACACAAGGGCATGGCTACAAACTAAACAGGTACTGACCCAAAACGATGGGAACACAGAGGCTAAATACATGAGGTGATGGGTAAATCAGAAACAGGTGAGACAACAGGTGAAGCACATCAGGGCGGGGCAGGACAATCAACAAAGGTGGGAACAGAAAGCAAAGCTAGACATGACAAGACAGAAGACCTGACTATCAAAATAAAACAGGAAGCAGAACATAAACAGGGAAACATGAAATCGACTAAACACAGAAACTTGACACAACACTAAACACAAGGGAGAATAACAACAAAAACAGGAAACATACAGAGGACTACTAAGAAGCAACAGAAACGGCACAAAACACAAGGCAAAATACAGAAACCAAAACAGAATGCAAGGCATAAACGCAGAAACCACAACACTGTGAGGGTTAAAGTCAGCATCCTGTGTGTGTGTAATCTGACATATTCTCACCTCCCTGGCCAGTCAATTCTCTGGTCTTTCCATGCATGTGTTTCTACATGTCTGGTATATTGTTTCTGTCTTTGTAAATCACAAATCATGTTCAGGCATTTTTCCTCTACAGTATACAGCCTCACTAGAAATAGATTTTCCCAGGAGGATGATATCATGTTTAGCTGGAAGAAAACCAAAACATAACAGAAACAGACACACAAGACAAAAAGGCTTCAGATTGGCCGAGTGGTTTAGTTTCAGTCCTTGGAGCAAAAAGAGCTTGTAGGCGTTCGAAGTGTGAAAGAAAAAAGGAATTGGCTGCGATAAGATAGTGATCTCATCCGACATTTTTTTTTTCTGTTAATATGAAAGAGGGTTTCATTGCCGCTTTTGAGAGCTGGTAAAAGATTCTGTGCTGGTGGGAAACCTCAGTCTTATGTCTGTGCCACTTTTTTATTTCATTTTTTTTTTAAAAGGTTGCAGAGCTGAGACTGTGAACTCCTGCTGAACAGCTGCTAAATGAAACACGGAGATAATTTTACTTCACCGCTGAGGCTCTGAAGTGGAAGAAATACCAGCTAGATCTGATGAGGGCATTATAGTGACCTAGTGATTTTCTATTGATCCTCCTGAGGACAAAATGTCAAAACGTCAGGTTGCTGAGGCTTGAACTCAGGCTAACACGCTCTCCCTGTCTGATATAGCAGCATGATGCCCAGACTGGTGTCACTGCCTCAGGCCAAAGTAGATAGTGGCAAAGAAGTCATAAGTCGTAAAGAACACTTATCGGACACAGTTATCTTGTAGCGTTGAAAGGATTTCCTCAGCAAACAAAACCATTCAGCAAGTTCAGTTAAGAAGAATTTGTTTTTTATGCATTATTACCATCCAATTTTTCCCTCAACAACTATTAGCTCATCAGTAGTGCCACTGGGTTTTATAAAAACTGCCTGAAAAACTGCTATACAGTACATTCAAATCTCCCGTGGTCCATTTAGTGTACAATTGCACATTACCCAAGATAATTTAAAACTTGCTTATGAAGAATGGGCTTTCAAGGGCCATATGTATGCTCCATAAGAGTCCTTCAGCTACTCCAAACAAACACGCATGACATGTTGGTCAGACAATATTCCTTGGGCGAGATGAAGCAGCTTCCACCTTAAAACACAATCCAGTGTTGGTGATTCAGAACGCTAGGGGATAGAAGTATTAAGCTGATTGCTGCTTTTGTGGCAGACAGAAGTTTCTAAATTTGGACTTGGAATTCAAAGTGTTGAGCCATAGCTAGGATTAGAGAATATTAAAAAGATGGCTGTGGTTTTATGGAGATAAATTATCACCGTGCTAATCTCTCATCAATCTGTTATCACAGTAATGTATTTTTTCCCCAGGAATACCAAAATAATGCATTTAATTCAAAACATGTCCTATGTTACAGTAGATCTATCTATCCACACACACACACACACACACACACACACACACACACACACACACACACACACACACACACACTTAACAGTGTCATATAAAGTATGTCATTTTCTGGATTCTTTTTTTTTTTTTTTTTTTTACTTGGATCAACAGTTCAGTTCAGTTTCCAGTCTTCCCTGAACTATCGTGTGCAACGGCTCAGCAACACAGAGAAGCGAGGACTCAAAAGCATGACTTACAAACAGTAATGGAAAGGAAAAAAAACAAGGTGCAGGTCAGCAGCAGGGAACACAGTCAGAACAGACAAATCCAAAAGGGCATAAAGAAGCAGACATAAACCCCAAATAACAAGCAAGGGTAAAAACCCAAGGGAGGCAGTAGGACAAGAGGAGTGAACTACAGTGTGGACTGCACATCTGCACTAAAGATGCAAGGCATATTATATCTATATATATATATCTATAGATATATATATATATATATATATATATATATATATATATATATATATATATATATATATATATATATATATATCTATAGATATATATATATATATATCTATAGATATAATATGCCTATCTATCTATATATATATAGATAGATAGCCTGGGGAGCTGATTAGGGGATTGGCAGCAGGTGTGCAGGTGAGTGTGGGGATCAGGTGATGTTGACAGCTGGGAGTAGATACACTAACGACTAGTGCAGGCCATGGAGGGAATGGCAGGCTCTGAAACAGGCCTTTTTTAATCAAGATATTTTGACGTGTCAGAGGAGGGAAAGCAATAAACCATGCATGTATTCCATTTAGCCACTTCAGTTTGTCCTGGTATTGTGCATGCAGGCTCGCTGTCACGGCTTACACGGACATTTGAATAAAACAGAGACATTTCAATGTTATTGGTAGTCTTGCTTTGCCAGACCTTCCTCCACAGCGCTGCGGAGGAGGGTCTGGCTAGTTCACAACTCCACACAGCATTCAGGGATGGGAGAAAAAGGTGCAATGTGCTCTGGTTTATTGGCATTTTTTTAAACCAATCACAATCCTCGTGGGCCGCACTAAGAACGCGACAGAGCCATGATGCCGCTGCAAAAATAGCCTCGGGAAGGAACTTGTTTTGGGTGGAACATGTGTACGTTCAAAAGTTGTTTTAGTCGTGCAACAGAAAACTCAGATTGGACAGATAGTCTAGCTAGCTGTCTGGATTTGTCCCTTTTGAAAATAAAAGTAAATGCAGAGGTTTTTTTTTACTTCACGAAACAAACGGAACTACATTATGTTCTGCGTCACATGCATAACCATGAGAAAAGTAACAAACCACAATCTTGTAGTTGTACAAGTAGTTTTTTATCCCCTAAACGTAAGAAAACTATGATTAATGACATGTTTAACACTGTGACTATTAAGTTTCTTGTTTCGAAAAAATGCTCCTGTGGGTCATATTTTCCTACCACCGCTAATTTATGAAACGCTCCTATGGGTTGTATTAGAGGTTAAGAATAAACTACCCACAGTTTACCGTTGTATGGTTTGGAGGACTTGTTGGGTGAATGACGTGACAACTTTCATTACAACTTTTGGTTCGACGACATTGTAGTTGCATGAATTATCATAGTATGGTTTGAAATGAATCAAACAGTATGCTCACTGTCAGTGCTAAAGAGTTACATTTGTAATAGTCTTAATAGTCTCATATTGCCAGACCTTCCTCTACAGCGCTGTGGAGGAGGGTCTGGCTAATCCA